>NW_014569666.1:59945-119415 GCF_001313835.1 Polistes canadensis | reverse complement strand
TTATATATATTATTATTATTATATTATATATATATATATTTATTTCTTTTTCTTTTCTTCTTTCTTTCTTTTTTTCTTTTTTTTAACACGAGTTAACTTGTAACCGGTCCCCAATGTGTTAACTACCGAATTCTGCTCAAGTGATCAATTTTATCGTAAGGATGAGAAAATATGATTCCTTCGAGTTACCAATTAATCGGTAAGAGACGGAAATATATATTAAATATAATCGAAAAGATCGAATAAAAGAGAGAAGAAACGTGCGAAAAAAGTTAGAATGGTAAATATTGTAGGAGACGGTAAGCGTCGCAGTCTTATCTTTTAGGTCTGTCGACAAAGACGCTGGTTTGTTAGCATATAATAAGGCGATAGGCATCTGTTAGATTTTAAGTAACCGGATACAACGGACGAAATAAAGGACGGTGCGGATGCGACGAATGAATGCACGAGCGACAAAGGACAGTGAGTGTTTAGTTGAGCGATGTAAGAGAGCGGTTCTGCGTTTTGTAATAGAGATTAGAATAAAACTGTTTTTCCATTAAAAATCCTACAATATATTATTAATGACATACTTATACTACACGAGTTAGATGGATAGAAATAAAGAGAAAGCAAACGTAGTGAGCGAAAGTTGAACATGGACAACGCGAATTATGTGAATTGGAATTGTAGGAAAGATGACGAGAGAAACTTGGTTTGATGAGGGAATGGGAGAGAAATCGTTGCGCATGACAACCGTAGAAGAGTCGTTTCAAATGGGAGCAGCAGCATCGTAATTGGTGCTCAGACAAAAGAAAAGGGAATCATCATTTTCCCTTAAGGTCTGACGATGGGCATGGAAAGCTGTTTTAGGTTGTCGTCGGTGTCTTCGAATGTTGACGGGGGACGTTGACGTCATCTTGGACGGCTCGTAAATGGGACTTTGAACGGGACTCCTGCCAGATACGACGAAATTGTTACGTAATGAGTCGTGTTCGCTTGATACGTTCATTCTCTCTTGTAATATGCAATAAGCGTAAATGCAGATAACATAGGATTTATATACTCACCTGTCTATATGAATATAACATATATATATGTATATGTGGATACATATGCACGCCTATCTCAATTATTTCGTTTAATAAAGATATTACATTTTTTATGACGAAATTAATTATTGGCAAAGATTTTCTTTATCGGCTATCGGTTCACATTGCCGTAGAATTATAACTAATCGAATACCAACGACATATACCATATATCCAACATTTTACCATACACCGCTAATTGCATTTGAATTCATAACCGATGATATACAGTTCGAATATCGTGATCAACCAGAGACAAGAGTCAAAGAATTAAATTAACGATTGTTTATTGATAGAACGAAGTACGGTAAAAATTTTAAAAGTAATTTTTCGAAAAATTATATATATGTCATCTATACCGAGAACAAAGAGAGTAGTTACAAATTTCAAAGACTAAATTATACGATAAAGAAATAAACCTTGCGCGAAAAAGTCGAACATTTCTTTGCACTTTTCTCGTTCGTCATCGTCGTCGTCGTCGTCTACGTTGTCATCGTTATCGTCTTATCATTAAGGGATCTCTTGGGTCCGAGGAAAACAATCATTTATCATCGATTAATCTCTAATTGAATGTGGAAGGTCGTCGATGGATATAAAGAAAATGAAATAAAAGGTTTTCCTCTTGATTAAGCGGTTGCTTCAACGTGATGGCGCCAGCTAGTCCGAAACGAATGTTTCCGATTGATCATCTCATAGCTCGGAATGACGTATTATTCGGACAAGCTAGAAATTGAGGCTAAAAAAGGGATAAAGGATAGACGTCGTGGTGTGGTGGGCGCTGACAAGGCTTTCTAGAAATGGCGTTCCTGTTCCTGAAGGCTTATTAGCGAGCCCCTGTCTCTATTCTCGGTTCTCGTTCAATACAAAACGGACAAAAGCACTACTTTTGGCCTAAAGTGAGGATCGTTACTGTGGATACATTCTGTCCTTCAATCCTACTACTATCTTTTTTCTCCACCCACCCTTTCTTTTTTTTAGTTTTCTACAATTTCTTCTTCTCTTCACACCACCGTTCTTTTTTCCTAGATGAGGTCGAACCTTAGCGATTAAATAGCTCCTCGCAGCTTTTTAAATCCTCGAAAAAGTACTGGAGGGAGTGGCACAAAGAGTCGCAGTAGTATAACTCGACGTTCAACGAAACGTGCAACAAGTTCGTGACTCTCGCTCCTTCTCTCCCTGCTGCGGTAAATAAAATAGAAAAATGAGAACGACGAATATATACTACGTTTCGATATTCCTACGATGTAGAATCCAAAATCGATCGTTTAAATTAGTTACTTTCAATCTTCCATTTTCTATGAGAAGAAAAAAAAACCGATTATGTTTCCTCGATCGAAACTATTTTGCTACTACGGCTTCTTCGAATGATCCTCGTTGCGATGCTCTGACAGATTCTTTCTCTTTCTCATTGGCAAAAGGAGTAATGAAAGAAGAAGAAGAAGAAGAAGAAAGAAAGAAAAAAAAAGTGAAACGAAATATACAGAAGGAAGAAAGGAACGACGGTAATGACGAGCCGAATATAGACGACGTATAAAATCCGTCAAGCTTCCCTCATTATAATCCCTTAGGCACTCACCTAACCATTCCACCTTTCCCCGTTGCTTTCACCTCTTCCTTTCCTTTCCTCCCTCCTTCCCGTACCCCTCTCTCCCTTCATTTCGTCTGCTCTTCTTTCTACTACTGGTCCTACGCTTTTACCGGGAGCTCTTTTGCAAACCATCGGACGTCGGGAACGTTCGAAGCGTTATGAAACGAATCTGAAAGGAACGATTTTTCTGAATGCAGGCCAAAAATTGCCCAAGGTAATAATTATTGCGGTGACTTTCTTTTAAAAATCACCGAGCCGCAAGTAACAAATGAAAAAGACAGAGCGACGTAAAGAGAGAGAGGAGAGAAAGAGGGTGAAGAGGGGGTCGGGGGAAGAAGGGGGTCAGAGGCAAGGATCGATCAGCAATTGGAGAAGTAAAGAAGGTCAACTCTGTGAAGAGGGTTTCCCGTTTTCTCGTCAAATCGAGATCCGTGCGATTCTAATAATGTGAAAACCCTGAAAATCGTTCCCCCACTCGTCCTATCACMCCCCCCCCCCTTCCTTCCTTCTCTTTCCGTTTATATATTCCCGTTTCTCTATCTCTCTGTCTATCTCTCTTTGTCTCTCTCTTTTTGGTTCTCTCATTCTCTCGATCTATTTAATTAAACAGCAGCACGTGCAATCAGTATCATGTGCACAGTTACCCATTAAATTTATCGTACGATACGATCGTTTGTTCTTTCGACCGGCAGGATACGATTGAAACGGATATGCCCGTTAAAGTCCAAGTTTAATTGGAAATGACGGTGTCTTTTGTGTTTCCCCGATCGAGGATTACGATAACGAAATCGATTTTATATATCTCGCAGCATCCTTATTTGACGTGTATCTGGACATGTATTATATTTCAAGAAGTAGGTATATACCATATAGTTTATAAACGAAATGAAAGAGAAATTCTTTGTGATTCGGATAAGGTCCGTTCGCTTGTTAAAATAATTATTTGTGCCGATATCTCTTCCGTTAATCCGTAAAATATTGAAGAAAGTATTTTTCTTTTTTCTTTTTTTTTTTTTAATCCGTCAAACGAAACATACTTTGATCTTGGAAACAATCGTTGTATAAATTTTATGCGGAAACGTATATTATGTTTTTATTTTTAATCCTACTTTAACTTTTATTTTCATCTTTTTCTGAATTTCTAGTAGCTTCATTTTATAAATTCATATTTCATTAATTCTAGCTTTTATAATTTCCACGTTATGCTCGCATTTTCGCATTTTATATATATATATATATATAAAATGATATATATTCGTTCCACTGGATGAGCGTGACACAGGACAATACCACTGTATCGTTCCTCCAAATCAATGAATTATCGAAACTTTCTCTCTGTCTGTCTCTCTCTCTCTCTCTCTCTATCTCTCTCTTTCATCGTTCACGAATCTATGAATTCATTGATTTTGTCCATTACATTTCTGTTTAAATGTTTCAAGCGATATACGCCAATTAATATTTATAGTTTTATTAATTCGCATCAATATCGACAGTATTGATCATTATTTTATAACTAAATTCCAAGTAGAAAAAAAAAAGGAAAAAGAAAAAAAAATCATATGATATTGTGTAATCGATAACATCACAACCAATATAGATTGTAATTTTTTTTTTTTACAATTACAATCATTTTTCCCCCCATGTAATGGAATTTTATTTTTCGTTTCTATATTGTACGACTTTTAAAAAAATAAAATATATATTCGCAGAATTCTCGTTAGGGGAGGGCGAAACAGAGAGGGAGGAGAATGTACGTCGACATTTATAAAATCGTTTACACAAAATATCCAATGTTACCGAACATTTCCCCCGCCACCCCTCCCCCCCCCCCCCCAAAAAAAATCCATATGAAATATACTTTTCATTTCGCATACCTTCTCGCCAATATTACCCGGCTTAAAAAAAAATAAATAAATAAATAAATAAATAAATGAATGATGAAAAAAAACGGTAGAAAATATCTAAAAAAAAAAAAACCGGGGGAAAAAAAAGAGGTAGAAGTTTTTTACGTTACTTCTCCAAGAGAGCATGAAATTTGTTGTGCGAAAAAATACGGTAAGGGTAGGACGATAGGGGTGTAGGGTCGACCATGGTCGAGAGTAAAAGAACGGGAAAAAAGAGAATGGAAGAGTAAGAAGAGGGAGGGAGGTGAGGTGGGAGTGAGGTGAGAGGGTTTGAGAGAGAAAGAGTTTGAGTTTTAAAAACGCAATTTGAAAAGAGCACACCATTCGTAGTCGTCGTGGCGTAACGCGCGTACGAAGGGAAGAGAAGGGAAGAAAAAGAAGGAAGGGGGGGTGGCGAAGGGGAGGGGGGTTTCTTGACGAGGAAACACGAACTGAGACTGAAGTAGAAGAAGATCGGAGATGGACACAGGCGGTGGCGGCGGCACGTTTGCCGAGGGATGTTTATTTTTAGGGGATGCTCTCGTAGAAGCACCACCACCGTGCTTTGCCGGGTACTCGCTTGGTCGAAGGAGCCGTTTGTCGAGTATCATATCGTACAACACTCGACCTTTCTACCCTGGTGTTGGTAATAGTAGTAGTAGTAGTAGTTGAAGCAACGTCACGAACGTCCATGTGTACCATCTCACTACTACACACTAATCTCGACCAACGCAACGAAGCAAAAGCTAGCTGGCTAGTTTTAGCTAGCTAGCTCGACCCCTCGAAGCTATCCACGGATAAGGGGATACTTTGTTTGCCTGCTACTCGACCATTGCTAACCTCGCTATACTACCTTTCCCTCCACCCCCTTCCCAGCCCCCTGTTATATGTACCTCTGTAATCTACGACGAAGCGCGAGCTATGAACTATAGCGTCGCCTTAACGAGTGTCATTAGCCCATACCTAACCTACCCTCTTGCTGCATCTGCATTTCAATTTTCTTTCTTTCTTTTTTTTCTTTTTCGAATCCCTATCACCCACCACCTCCTGCCCCGCAATCGCAAATTTTTTATCGTAATTTTTCACTCGCCTATCTATCGATTTTCAAACCATTTTTTTCAAACCTTTTTCTTCGAAAAATTCTCCGAAAAAAATTCTCGCCCACGTGGAGTGGGGGCGGGCGGGGATGATATTAATCGTAAAAAATCGCGTACGGTTTTTTTCACCCTGCGAACAACGTTACACCGTCAAAATTTCATTACACGCTAACGTTGAATAGATCGCACGAACCTACTCACTCACTCACTCACTCACTCACTCTCGTCCAAGATCATTCACCACAGGGGTAGTTTTCGTTATTATTATATCAATAAATCCTCTCACGCGTTCGCACATATTTTCACTGAATACAATCAGCACTTGTGCATGCGGTTCGGTCCTCGAAAAATATGTAACGAGTTATCGTGGCATCGAACTGACCGACCCCCCACCCCATCACCCCCGACCCTACTCTCCACCCCCGGCGCATTCGAAGCGATTCGATTTAGTCCGTTGATTCGATACATTTCCATTTCGTTCCTATATGCCTACAAATTCACATACACAAACACGTGTACACGTGTAAAGCAGTTCTATAATTACATATATATATATATATATATATATATATATATGAGCCTGTAGTACACAAGTCTACGTTTTCCATTATTTAGAGGTGCATTTAATTCACGATTAATGAGATTACCCTCTCAGTCTCTGCGAATACGCGTTTTCTGTCCCAGACACTCTGACTTTAATCCGTTCGAATCGGGGTTCTCGTTAATTACTTTATCAGACTCGCTTAAGTGTCTGAACTCGGTTTCTCTCATACTGATCGTTTCCACTTGAAAATGAAAACAAAAAAAAAAAGAATAAAAAAATAAAACAGGAAGTTCGTTAAAGAGAAACTCGAGTAATAAATAAATATACAAATAATATTATATATATATAACGTCATAAGAGAAATTGGAATTTATCGTAACGAAGGGGTTAAACATATACATATATATATATATATATATATAGATATTTAGGTATCTATTGATATCGACAAAATTGTAGACGTAAAACGCATAGGGAGAGTTACGTAGCAAAGGTCGCGCCGCAGGGCCATCGAGGGAAATTGACGAAGGGTGAATTTTGATTCGTCGAAGGTCCGGGCATTGCCGTTATAAATTTATATCCTCGCGTGTATCACAAGAATAAATCTGAATCGGAAATCCTTCCTGCAGGGAGTGGGAGTGGGTACCCGTTGGGGTGGGGAGTAGGTAGGGAGTAGGGCGGCTCGTTTCGAGGACTTTCTTCTTTGGGAAAGGGATCCTCCAGTCAGTCGGTAGGGTGAAGAAAATAACGAAGAGACGATCGAACCCAAGCGAGAAAAGCTGGCTGAGAACCGAGGAGAAGAGGAGGACGTTCCGAGATAGAAAGAAAATATCGTTGTAAAGCTCCTCTCTCTCTCTCTCTCTCTCTCTCTCTTTCTCGCTTACTCGGGGTGGTGCTGCTTCGAATGCAAATTTAACTTTTTCCTTCTCGCGAAAGAAGAGCACAACTCCGGATGAAAAGGCGTAAAGCATGCCGGAGGTGGTGAGGCGCCGAATCTCACGAGCTTCGTGGAAGAGAACCAAGCAAGCGGGGGTGGTAACAAAAAGATGAGGAGGGAAGAAGAAAGAAAGAAAAAAAAAAGTAAGGATAGGAAATAAGAAAGGAAAGAGTAACGGGAGGAAGGAGGAGGAGTAAAAGGAAGGAAGGAAGAAAATGTACGAGCATCCATCCCTTCGATCCAGGCGGTCTCGAAGCTTACGTAAGCGTCAACCCTCCTGTCTTTCAAATTACTTCTCGTGTCTCACAGTGTGCGCAACTTTCAACGCGACTTTTCCGACAGGGAAATTTACGATTTTTCCAAACGTCGTTCCTTACAAGCTACGACCGAACGAGAATGAGACAGAAAGAGAGAGAGAAAGAGGGAGAGAGAGAGAGAGAGAGAGAGAGAGAGAGAAAGAGAGAGAGAGAGAGAAAACAAACTAAAGAACGAACGAAGGAACGAACGTACTACTCGCGTAAGCTCGCTCGGCGGCCATACTTTGAAGCTTACGTAAATTGTTCCACCTCCGTACCCGGTGTAACGACTTACAATGACCTAAGCAGGACGATTTCTCATTCCGGATGAAGAGTAACGTCCCAGCGTGTTCCCCACCTCCTACTGCTAGTTCGTATCTTCCTGTGCCCGACTCTTTCGTGAAGTAATTCGTCCATTTCTTTACATTCTCATGGTATTATCTATCCACTCTTTTCTTGCAATCCTTTTTTACGATCAAAACAAGAGAATGTCAAGAGAATAAAACAACCAAAGTTACAAACCTTCTACCCCCCACCTCTCCCCCTCCTCACTCTCCTTCTTTTTTATTAGTACGGATCTTTTTTTATAAAGTCGAATAAAATAGATAGAATACACCTATATACTTTCACGTTTCTAAGATTTTCTTCCTAAAAACAAAAAAACATATAAAGCGCTTTAAATTAAATACATTTAATAATTTAATTTAGATATACTAAAGGGTAAAATACTACTGCATCCCTTTTGTAAGACACGGGGAACAAGGCGCTTAAACTGTCGCGTAAAATCGATGCCTCTGTTGGAGGAGGAGGAAGAGGAGGCCAAAAGGCGACCTCGAACCTAGCAGAAAGAGAGAAAGAGAAAGAGAGGGAGAGAGAGAGGGAAAGAGAGTTTTCCTCTTGCGTGCAACTTTGGGCCGACCGAAATGAGACGATTTCTCATTCCGGACGAAGAGTAACGATTACGCCGTATCCTTTGTTGCTTCCTTCGTGGTCGCACGGCGGTCACCTTGGTGGCCCGAGCTCGTACTTTCGACCAACCTAAACCCTCTCTCTCTCTCTCTAGACTGAAATAACGCGTTTTGTATCTCTCCCTTTCCTCTATCTATCTCTTTTCGACCCTTTTTCGTGTCGTCTCTCGAATTTTATTTAATTGTCTTTTGAAATCGATGATTATAAATTAATAATTGATGTGCTCGTATCCCTCACTTGTCATTTCGTTGCTTCCCTTCTTTCTTTCTTTCTTTCTTTTTTTCTTTCTTTCTTTTTTTACTCCACTTATTCATCAATGCATATTGCTCGTAAGTATACAAGAACTAATTATGCCGGTTGATTTATAACTTCTTACGGCAACAAAACGTTTTGTTATATTATCGATCTGCTCTGGTTACTTTGAAATTGAATTTGAGACTCGTCCTCCTCCCTTACTCTGCTCTCCCCTCCCCCTGCTCCTCTTTCATCTCTCCTTCTCTCCCTCCTTTCATTGTTCAAACGTTAAGAACGTTCTTTAACTATTCAAACGTTAATTTATCTTCTAAAAGTCTAAAATGTCCCTTTCACTTAACGTTTATTTCAAATATATTACCTATATAGAATTGTTAAATGGTTTATATTAAAAGCTACCTAAAATATCCACCACCTCCAACCCGCCCCCCCCCCACCTCGCCCAACTAATTCTGTTTAAGCTCGCGTATGAATTATTGGTAACGTTATCTCGAATCGTTATACACTTACAATGTACCCATACCTATATAGAGATTTATTATTTTCGAGTGGAATTATCACCACCACACCTCCCAACTCCCATCCCCCTCCTGGTTTTTATACGAAAGATACATATAATCGGTTGGAAACTATATTTGTCTTCGAAAAAAGGTGAAATGTGTTCGTTTGTACAATGCTCATCGATCCAATCGGTCCACCACTCGAGTGGTCAAAAACGCTGGCATCTCGAGTACACACATGTATGCAAAAAAAGCCCTACTATTAATTGCACCTATAATAAAAGCAAATATTCCGTTAACGATCTGTCATCGGAGGAATGAACGAGGGAGCTTAGTTTGCCCGAAAGCCCGCGATCGAGCTTTTTTTTCGAGTGGTCAATTGTGGATTTTTGTTTTCCTCGCGTTAACTGTTTTTCCATATACCGCAGCATACACCTACCTAAAGTTTTTTCAGTTAATCGATACGACAATATTGCGTATACTCACTTAATTTATAATTAATTTTAGCATACTTAGACAAATATGTAATTAAAAATTACGTAAATGTAAAATTTATATAATTAAATTAGACTTGTGTCGAGTTTAAAATATGTCACATAAATATTATTATACATAACTGGTTATGATTTTCATAGAAAAAAAATGAAATATATATTACTTTGAGAGAGAGAAAGAGAGAGAGAGGTGTTTTCAAAAAGCAAAATATATTTCCACAGTGGTTATCATCCTTCTTTATCGATATTATTCACGGTGTCGTGTCGGTACTGTAATAACTAGAAGAGAATCCGTGCTTTCGAAAAGCGGCACGCCGTTATTCCCAAGCGCGACGCAATTTGTAACATCGAAAACTGTTCGGTAATTTACGTTGAAAATCAAATTAACTCCCGTGAATCTAATCTACTCTCTCGCAGCTAGTTCGGTTAACCTAATTTCTTTTCCTTCTTTTTTTTTCTTTTTTTTTTCGTTGACGCTTTACTGGCGCGTGAGCTTTTCGATACACGTCTCTCTCTCTCTCTCTCTCTCTCTCTCTCTCTCTCTCTCTCTTTTTCTCTCTATCTTACTCATTCCATTCTTGAAGCGAGCTTTCATTCTATATAACAGACTTCCGCCTGCAAAGCAAAATATCAAATTTGATGTTGCGTCTCTCGTAAATATTCTCCAAAGATTTTGCATCTCCTTTTAACCTAACCAACCGACAACGGCTGCACATAATATTCGATAGTTAGAGAGAATAATTTTCTGAGATTAATTTTCTCTCTGGGTCTTTCAACGAAACCCCCTTCCCTTCCCCTCCCCAGAATACTCCACCCCTACCCCACCGTGTTGTTTCCATCGTTTATCAAAAAAACAACAATTTATCGATTACATAACTGTCGAATATGATCTAATTAGATTTACAAAACGTTGCTTGTTATTAAAATAATTTTTCAATTTGAATACTTTCTCACATCGTTTTAATATCAATATTCAAACATACGTATTAATAAAAGTATCAAAGGTTACATATATTATATATATATTGTATATACGTGTGCATCGATAACCGATGTATAATAATTACTTAACGGTACTTAAAGAGCGTTAGACCAAAACGACGATACTTTCGAAAGTTTACGTACGAAATCCAACGTACACGAAAATATACATCCTGGAGAGATTCGTTAATGTAAACAAAATAACATGGAGCATTCGGATAGTCAACAGACGCATATTCGATCCACCTGATTTCCGTAAATGGATTATACCCGGATGTTATGAATATTAAGTTACAAATGCGGTTTCCGCGTAGCGTAGTGGATTCGATTCGCACGAAAGTTAATCCATTTGATTGGCGCAAGCATTTGTAATTACATTGATAATAATTGAACATTCACTAATTATTAATATACATAGACATATATATAATATAAAAGTAGTCACGTAATTGTAATAATTCGTATTGACGATTGTTAACAATTTAATAAAAGAACAAAAAGCAAAAAAACATTTCAGTATTTCTCTCACGTGCGAAGATATAAGAATTATTAGAAAGATTTTCGAGAGAGAGAGAGAGAGAGAAAAAAAAATCAAGTTTTCCGAGTGGTGCGAATAAAAGGGACAATCGTAGTGGAGAGTGCGAGTCAGTCGAGAAAAAGAACATAAGAGTGAGTGCAAGGATGCAAAGAGAAAGAGAGAATACAAAAGGGAAAAAAGAAAATAGAGAAAATAGCAAAAAGAAAAAAAAAGAAAAGGAATAAAACGAAAGTAGAAGAAGAAGAAGGAAAAATAAAAAAAAGATGTAGGAGTAAAAGTAAAAGAAGAAGAAAGCAAAAAGCTTCTTCCTTCGTTAGGAAGAGGCAGGCAGGCAGGCAGGCAGGCAGGCAGGCAGGCAAGCAAGCAAGCAAGCAGGAAGGGCACCTTTCGGCAGGATATATGAGCACGAAAGAAAAAAGCGTCGTTACCGGAGGCTCATTAACGGGAACTACTCCCAAGACAACCCCTAGCAACACCTTCGGTTCCTGTCTGCAACCAGAAGAGTGAGAACCTTCTACCTTTCTCATCCTCTCTCTCTCTCTCTCACCCTACCCTTTTCATCCCTTCTACCTTCTTTCCTTTCCGGCGGCCCCATTTGCTACTTCGTTCCTAGGTTCGAGCGAGAAACGTACAGAGGTCCGATACTAATTACTCCCCACCCCCGTATCCTTTCCTCTCCCTTTCCTGTCCCCCCACATCTCCCGTCTCACTCTTTTTCCACCTACTTTTCGCACTTCCTCTCGAGAAACCTCTTCTTTGTCGTCGTAGTTTTACCAGAAAGACCCCCCCCCCCACATAATATCGATAGACGCTCACCACTCCAACGCGTACTTTTTTTTATTTTTCTATTTCTATTTCTTTTTCTTTTCTTTTCTCTTCGGACGTTCGCGCTTCTTTCTTTTACGCCTGCGAGACTTGGACACGAGTCAAATCCACTTTAAACTCTTTCTCTCTCCCTCCTCTTCCACTTTACCCTTCTACCACTCACTCTCTTTCTCTCTCTCTCTCTCTCTCTTTTTTTTCTCTCATTGTGTATCTAGTCAATCGTTAACTTTTACTTTGTAAATTTTTGTTTGCGTACACGTTAAACGACTAATAAAATGTTTCTTGTGCGTTGTTTTTGTTTTTCTTTTATCGAAAAAGTATCATAATATCTTCGTAGAGAAGAAACACTGGTTATTAATTTATCATCACTTTCCCTGTTCGAAGATTTTATTAGATCAAATAGATAAATGAGAGATATTACAGATGATCAACGAGATAAACGTTCGTTTAAGAATCACTCTATCCTCTTTATCTCTCTTTTATATTCTCTTTTTCCCTGAAAAACCCTTTGTTGTTTGTAATCCTCGAAATCTTGACGTTAGATTTAAAAATAAATCGCTGTGAAAAAAAATAGAAGAAAAAAAGTGAAATCCTCGATGGAACAACCCCTTTTTGTACGACAACATTATCGTTGAAGAGAGTGGCACTTGACCAAAAGGGTTGAAAGGGATTAAATTGCGAGGGAGTATAGAAAGAAAGAGAGAGAGAGAGAGAGAGAGAGAGAGAGAGAGAGAATGATATATCAAAGAACCGGCGTCGAAATTTTGAGGTGTTCGCCACTTGAACGTCTTCCTCTCGTACGGAAAGCGTACGTCACACTGGAGGGTTAGTCGTCCCCAAGTTCGGTAGGGTGCTGTAGGGAATAATTAATGAGAGGGTGAGAATATCTTCTTCTCTGCGAACATACGTTTAACGATCCTCCCCCACCCCCATCGTCGAAGTAGGAAACGTCAGTGAAAGAGAGAGAGAGAGAGAGGTAAAAGCTTGAAAGATATCCATGGGGGTGGAGAGGGATAAGGTTCTATATGTATACCATCTACAGATGTGCACCATCGTACGAGCACGTACCTCTATAATTGTTGGCGTGGCTCGAGGACAACCCTTAACGTTCCCGTCACCGTCCAATCCCTTCTCACGTTTCCCAGAACCTTTACCTCCCCTCTTCCACCTTTCCTTCCTCCTTCACATTCCACATCTGATGTCGTTTAAATTCGATCTCTCCATGAGAAACTCTTATAATCAAATTTTTCATTACTAGCCCCTTCCTCCCCAAATCCCCCACCCCCCTTTTAAATTGTCGATAAATTTCTACATCGTTGATTCCGATAATTTCTCTTATAAAATCGTATTTTTTTTATAATGAGATAGAAAATAATACTATGATTAATATTATTGTATGTAAACGAAACACAAATCGATGATCAATGGTGTGCGTAAGAAGAAATAAAAAGAGAAAGAAAAAAGATGAAACGTTGTTCTCGTAAAACGTAATCGATTTAATTTGTTCACGCGTTTGAAACGGTAAAATTTCATCGCTTGGAAATAACGTTCTCTTCTCTTAAAAGTTCGATTTCTTTCTCTCTCTCTCTCTCTCTCTCTCTCTCTTTCTCTCTCTCTCTCTCTCTCTCTCTTTCTCTCTCTCTCTCTCTCTCTCTCTTTCTCTCTCTTTCTCTCTTCTACTCTTCCTCTTCGAATTTTCATAAGGCAATAATCATTACATCGTGAACCGCTGCTAGATAACGGCAACGTAATAGTGGCTTGTCAATATGAAATCCCTGTATTTGCGGATTTGCTTAGTCGCATTGATAACAATCGTGATCCCATGATTCATTTATAATCTGATGCACCTATGTGCATGACGTACCTATGTAATACGTCATGCTCGATGATACCGCATTATATCGAAAATTGAGCTTAACAAATTGTTACGATGGAGATACTATTCTTAAAAATGTCATCGATTCCGTCACAATTCCTATTACACGTCAATTATTATTATCCGATGATAATTCAATTGAAAATTAATTCCACTATCAAAACTACTACTACTATTACTCTACTATCCTTTTTTTTTTTAAACGTTTCACAGAGATTTTCCATGATTAGACACGGACGTTATGACGGAATTAACGAGCCCTGTCGTTCTCTGGTAAAAGAAAAAAAGAAATACAAATGTAACGAAAGCAAATTTCGCAGCTTTAGAAATGTTGGGTGAAAAAAAAAGGAGGGAAAGAAAAAAAAAGAAAAAAAGAAAAAAAAGAATAGGAAAGAACCGTTTGGCGAGATCGTGAACGGCTTAAAATGTTCGCAATTGCTTCTTTCCTGCGCGCACATATCGAGCTTAACCATAGACGCGACGATATTCTGTACGCTTCAATGCTTTTTACGATGCATAGTCCCTGAGAGTTGGATCGTTCGTACATGGCATTTTACGGTTAACTGGTACTTCGACCGTAATATACGATTCTTAAGGCCGTGTTCAAGATCTCGAAAGTGCAATAGCTATTATATGAAACGTTGTTAAGTTTTCAAGAGTTCGCCGTTTGAATATTAATGCAACGAACGAACGTTGAATCCTCTCCCCACCCACCCAGCCTCCCCCCACCCCGTAACTAAGGGACGAACTTTTCGCTTTTCCATGTACGCTAGGTGGTACTATTTTAAAACACTTAAACCTAACACTTGTTTTTTTCTAAAGTATTAGGCCTTTTTTTTTTTTTTTCTTTTTAGACTAAACGTACAATAAAATTATGAAACGTTTAAATAAATAATAAATTATTTGTGCATTTGTGTGTTGTATCGTTGTCGTCAAAATTATACTATCATATTATATACAACATTATTTTCTTCTTCTTCTGTTTTCAGGTCTCATGGATACGTAAAAAGGATTTACATATACTAACGTCGTCGGTTCACACATACACGGGAGACGCGAGATTTTCCGTTAAACATCCAGAATCTTCGGACGAGTGGACGTTGAAGATTGATTACGTGCAACCACGCGATGCAGGAATTTACGAGTGCCAGGTCAACACCGAGCCTAAAATGAACTTAGCCTTCACGCTGAGAGTCGAAGGTAAAATTTACTTTACCGATGAATATTTTCTTTTCTACGCGACGCAAAAATAAAATAAAAGAAAGAGAGGGAGAGAGAGAAAGATCAAAATAAAAAAAAAGTAAAAGAAATGGAGTAGAGAAGGGGGGGAGGGTTAGAAAAAAAGACAAAATAAAAAGAGAAAAGAAAGACAGCATAGAATGAATAAACAAAATCGCAAGTCCGTTTGATAAACAATCGTGCGCGCGCAATTCTGAAAAATAAAAAAATAAAAATAAAAATAAAAATAAAAAAGACCGGCTTTTTTTCGTGGTATATAACACACACACACACACACACCTTTGAGAATTATCGCGTTATTTTTCGACGCGTAAAAATAATATAATGATTTATGGCTCATTTGCAAACGGAACACGCTCTCGTCCTACCCCCCAACCCCCCTCCACCACTCCACGATCCTAACCAAAACTAAACGCCTAGCGTTGTTTTACCTCAACGTCGTGTTACTACTTTTGCCAACGCATAATAATATGCAAGTACGTATAAAGTTCATGAAAAGGGGGAATTATGCGGGATCCGCGATGACCCGTCCGTTTCTCTGCTAAACAAAAAACAAAAAAGAAATAAAAAGTACGTATGATATACGCGAATCCTGTATGGGATTCCAAACGTAGGTTTGGAATACAGATAGATGACATATGCTCGCTTTTGTAGGTGCTTATCATTTGAGTCATGAAAATTGACGCCACACGCGTTTTCCATACACATGTATTTATGTATGTATGTATGTATGTACATTTACATCAAAGAAGACCCAATATTTTGTGTACCCGACGTCGTAAGCTTGATTAACCCGGTCGCATATGTTCCCGATATTCTTTTTTCTTTTTTCTTTTTTATTCCACCCTCTCCTATTTTCAACTCCTCTTTTCTACCATCCTCATTTTTTGCGTTAACGTGAATGCACACATGCACACACACACATGTATATGTATAAATATATATATAGAGAGAGTAGTTTCGGTAGCTTTTCAACGATTCTTTCGATCAACAGTAGAAATCCCAATGCGAAATATTATTCATTGTTCGATCTTTCACGCGATTATATCACAGACGCGATAATAATTCGATCATTTTGTATCCGCAAGAATAATTGCACGTTGCTAGTAGAAGGAATTCCTTTGGAATTTATGATCCTTCGAATGCAATCGAATGCACTACTTTCTATGCGAGAGATTCGAAATGAACGATGCCAAAATGCGATTTGGTAGGAAGATGATCATCATCTCTATACACACACATATACACACAGTGTATCTACGTAGACGATACATATGTACGTACATACGAAATAACAACTTTAATTAACCGTGATCAATTACCTCTAATCGCGATGCGTTACACGTTCGATCAGGTTCGTAACTAGATCAGCTTGAAACTTTAGATCCTAGAAAAGACCAATTTTATTGCTCGATTCAACAATACGATCGGAATCTCGTCGGAAATGACGTTCGTTCTTTGAATCCCACCCCTTCGTCTCGTCTCGTCTCTCTCTCTCTCTCTATATATATCTTTCTCTCTTTCTATAGAACACAATTTTATTTTCGTTTCGCTCGTTTCGCGAACGTAGATCCCAAGTTGTTCGCTGCGCTGATATGCTAGCTAGCTAGCTTGCTTGCTTGCTTGGTCGGTTGGTTGCTTGTTTGTTTGTTTGCTTTCTTTCTTTCTTTCTTGCTTATGCTATGGTAGTTTCCGAGCCCCCCCGGCCCCCTTGAGAGTTCGACGAAATCGATTAACTCGCTATCTTTTCTGTCCTCCCATTCCAGAAAGTGCCCCTGTCCCTGCCACCACTGCACCGAACTCCATCCGACGGACATTCAACTCAGGTTAGAATCACGCAAGAACGGACTCCTTTTCCAGGCTGTCGATTTCTCGTAGCTTTAGTTTTCATCATTTATTTTTTTTTCTTTTTTTCTTTTTTTTTTCTACGTTTCCATCTATGTGTATCAGTCTCTTTTTTTTTTTTTATTCTTTTCATCCATCTCTACCTTTATCTATCTATCTATTTGTCTATATATCTTGATGTGATTTTTCTCTATATCTAGTTTGCTCGTTAATGGTATATAGGTATACTTATATAAAATACGCTTTCGCATATATATATAGATATATGAATTAGCACGCACATCACGCTTTATTTATTCTTTTAAAATATCATCTAATAAAATAAATGAGCTCACGTGGAATGTTAACGGTAAGAGCGATTTATTTATGAAAATGAAAAGAAATCGTAGAATTATAATCGATTTTTAGAGAGTCAATTACTCGCACGCTCAATTAAAATCCTAATTAGTTTTTAGATATATTTTTTTGATGTGACTCAAACAATGAGTCATATTCGTTTACGTTGTTCAATGTTTTTCATTGAAACATGGCGAATAAACTCAATAGAAATAAAAAGAAAAGAAAAACAATGAGAATTCGATAACGAAAATTAATAGGACGAAAGGTGTATTGAAATAACGTCGAGAAAAATTTTAAAATTCGTAAATAATCATTGCGCGAATAAAATATACGAAAGGAATAATATTTAACGGGGAAACAACAATCTCTGACTGTGCATTGCAGCTGCTCAAGCAAAGATTCTGGGACAAGAGGACGTCTACGTGAAAAAGGGTAGTACGATAAGCCTCACGTGCACTGTTAATGTGCAAAGTACACCCCCAAGCAGCGTTGCGTGGCGTCACGGTGGAGCCGTAGTGGATTTCGACAGTCCCAGGTATTACGAATCCGTTGAAAATTAGTTCTAACTATTTAAACGTGAGAACTTTTCTTATTATACATACAAAACAAACAAAAATATATATTATCTCATCAAATTGTGTATTAAGAAAGAATATAGAGATTTTTATAAATAACATTTATTTATATTTGTTTTCTCGTTTATAAAAATATCCTTCTCGTTAAAGTATACGAAAGAACGAGAGAGAGAGAGAGAGAGAGAGAGAGAGAGAGAGAGAGAGAATGAAAGAGTGTAAGAAAAAAGAGGGACAAAAAAAAAAAAGAAAAGGATTAATTCAAAGTGAGCTCACGAAAAGTATCAAAGTATCTTTGTTAATTCAGCTTTCACCACAGGGGCGGGATATCCTTGGAGACCGAGAAAACTGAAAGCGGCACGACTAGCAGACTTCTCGTAACACAGGCAAGATTGACCGACAGTGGAAATTACACATGCACTCCTAGCAACGCGAATCCTGCTAGCGTTATGGTACACGTTCTCAACGGTAAGCTACCTTATTTTTTATATATATACATACTCTTTTATCTTTTCATTATATATATACCTGTACGTATCAAAAAGAAAAGGATTTAATCTCGAATACATACATGCATATCTCGTATATCTAAAAATATTTTTTGATAAATAACCGGGAAAGAGAAAGAGAGAGAGAGAGAGAAACAACAACGTATTCGTTTTGTTTGATTATGTTCTTGAGCACTGACAACTCGGAATGTCGCGCATACATTTTTAAAGTTACGTAGCAGCTCCATTTAATCTCAACATATTACTGATCCTCGCATTCAAGAACGTTAAATGAAAAACAGCGGATAAGAGCAGAGGTGGGGGGAAGGAAAAAAAAAAAAGGTAGGACTCGGTAAATAGAAAGACCCACCCGTAGACGAGAAGAATGAAAGACAGAATATGGTTCAAACGGAAAGTCCACCCCGTCATTATGGGTCTTCCTTTTCCCCTTGCCCCTTTCCCGATTTTCATCCCTCTCCCTCTCTCTCTCTCTCTCTTTCTGCATTTTCTCGTTTATCCACATTTATTTTCACCGTCACATCGTTTAACTGTTTTCTCTATTGAAATGTCTTTCAAATCCAACGAGCATGAAACTGTAAATATTTCTTTTTTTTTTTGCTGTTTCTTTTTCTTTTTCTTTTTGTTTCCGAGCAAATTAATGCTCCGGATGTTGGTTGACAAAAGAGAAATGCAACAGGATACACGACGGACGCACCCGTAATAATAGTGCCATCATTAAGGTTCGATAAACTCGGGAGAGAAAAAAAATGCGAGTACCACGGCAAAGGGAATTTCATTTCCGCGCGTCGGGTTAAGTGTCTTTTTCAAAATAAATCAAGAGAGAGAAAGAGAGAGAGAGAGAGAGGATGGGAGGGAGAAATAAATAATGATTTAAAAAACTACCAAAGAGACATGAAAAATTTCTCATCCATTTTTTATTATTACGTACAAAATATCATTACTCGAAAATATGAAAATTTCAATTTTTAATTGAACCGAATTATCATTAATAAGGGAACAATGGATAAACAACACTATGTCGCTCGTGTTAACTGCGAAACGGAAAGAAAATCTTCACGGAAAATAATCAAAGGTGGAGAAAAGAGGGACGTAGAAAGTATATAACTAAATTCGCAAAAGAGTCTTCTTCTTCTGCCTATAAACGAAACTTTGATGATCTTCCACGAGTAGGACAATTTGAAAGTTGAAGAGGCAAGTTTCTCTTTGCTCTCGATGATTATTCGACAAATTCTCTCCCTCTCTCTTTCTCTCTCTCTCTCTCCTTGTATAATAATGGTTGATATGGGAGCCGCGGATCTCTCTTCCAATGGGGGTGTGGGGGGAGGGGGATGAAACTTTCAACGGGGTCCTACAAGTTGCTAACGTGCCACGAAGTATGACAATTCAAAAGGAAAACTATAGCTGGACCGGTTGGTTGTTCATTCATCAAGCATTGAAATTTCCTTCGTTGCTGCTGCTACTACATTTGACGTGGCCTTATATATTCGGGGTCCGTATATTGGGTCAGTGCCAAGTTATTCGGGCTTGGAGAACTCTCGCGATAACACGCGCAATATCTTGTTCTGCAAGTTCGACATTCCGGCCCTGTCGATCGGACACGGCTCGTTTGCCAAGAACATGAGCTGATGTTACGCCAAGGGAGAAGATCTCTAACGATAAGAGAAGAAGAAGAAAGAGAGAGAGAGAGAGAGAGAGAGAGAGAGAGAGAGAGAGAGAGATAGAGAGAGAGAGAGAGAGAGAGAGAGAGAGAGAGAGTTGTTTCGCGCTCGAACGAAGATACGTATAGAATGGGGTTGGGGGCGGATATTTCTTGATCGTAATCTCAATAAGGGGGGAAAAAACAGTAATCTTACGCGTCAAATAATCTTCTATCATTAAATCACGATATTTGTTTGGTTATATTGCAAACTAGTTAAATGGTTGATAAAATTTACAGAGAGATAGTGTCGCGTATTATTAAATATTTAATAATCCTAATTTGTGTTTGTTTTCCATTACTTATTAACGGTTCGTAACAAAAGAAGAAGACCAGTGTATTAGTAGATAGCGTACTCTGTGTATGCACAATATATTCCGTCGGACGATATTGCTTTTCACAGAATAAAGCAATTGTTCTACTAATTGCAACATAATACCTTCTCATTAGATCTATTTTCTATGAACTCGGACGGGAAAGATCACGTAACCTAACACGTGATATCCCCCTTCACCCCAGTGGAATACTACCACCACCGCGTGAGTGAGTGAGTGCGTGCGTGCGTATTGCATGCCTCGATGGAAGTTAATGCACGGCAGTTCGTCTGCATAATTAATTCACAGGTAACACCGTTCACCCGAATCGTCCGAACCCCGACTGTACGTACACCCACGCACGTACGCACGTACGTACGCACATACACCATCAAAACAACTAAACCGAACCAACCGATCAACCGATCCTCTACCCGTGCCGTATTGGTCATCTCTGTTATTTCAAACACAGCTGATTACTCCGCGAAATTGACCGCAAATTTCGATTATTTCGCGATAAACTTTGGTTTATCCGAGAACCAACCCGCCACCGCTTGCACACGCTCGCCTCTCCTAATAATGCAATTACTGAAAACTCTCTCGGTTTTAGTTTGCTTTCGTTATCAACCCTTTTTGCTTGGTACTCGTCGCCATTTTTCGAGACAACGAACGGATTTTCTCGAAATAAGCCACCGAAGTTACGACTATTTCATTTTAATCGTTAACCTGATTGTTTTGAAACAACGAAATCTAATCGATGCAGTTTTATCGATCTTGTTTATGATTATACAATTACTTGCTCTCTCTCCCTCTCTCTCTCATTCTGTTCATTCCTAAAATCTCTTGTCGATACTTTTCAATTCAACCTACACCAATATATACATAAATGTTCGAAAATCTTATTTTATCAAATTGATGAAATTTTTTCAAATATTGAAATTCATTCGAATAACAAAAAGAAACCCCTTATCGAACTGTCTTATAAGAAATGAATTAAATTTACATATATGCATAATATACTACGATAGATTGTTTAACTACGAAAAGAATCGGTATTATAAATTGTTTGTTTTCTCGATGATGTTTCAGGCGAACATCCAGCAGCCATGCAACACGGTGGTAGTTGCGGCATATTCTGTTCCGTACCGATCATCCTTCTAACCGGTTCTACTCTTCTGATCTCGAACCTGCTAAGGTGAGCGGTCCCCCTTGTTGTGTGAAACATCGAAGCTAAACAAGATATTAGATATTAGAAATGAAGAATCGTCCTAAAAGAAAAAAAAAAAAAAGAAAAAAAAAAGAATATTATAAGGGAAAAATAACTACGAGAGTGTTTAAATCGATATCGAATAATGATGATGATGATGATGATGATAATAATAATAATAATAATAATAATGAAGAAGAAGAAGAAGAAGAGGAAAAGAAAAAAAAAATAAGAAAAGAAATAAAATAAGAAAAAAAACCAAAGTATAATCAAAAAATAACATTAATCGAATCGAGAATAGAGAAGAGATCAGATGTGATTCGAAAGACAATTTCGAATGTGCGATTCACGGATATACGGGAGACAAAAATAAATAACGCGCACACGAGTGATTTGCTATGACAACAATCTAAAGGATACGTAATTTTAGTGACAACAAATTCATACTTACGAATGTAATATCGTATTACAGAATCAATAGTCGGACTAGGAACGAAACCTAACGAACGAATTCAAAACCCTAATTCTACGAAACGAGATCGTAACTGTCTGTACGTGTGTTGTTGGGGAAGAAAAAGGGAATATATCGAAGATATTCCCTTTTTTACTATTCATCTATTCAAATATTCCTTTTATCATCGAATCAATTCCAATACTCTAATAAGGGAAAATTTGGGAATTATAATGATTCGTTAAGAATCGTGTGGTGTTTCTAATTTAATTATCGTCGATGATCGAGATCACATTTATTATCGGCGTAACCTATATTTAAAATAAAAAACAAATCTAGATAGTGGGATAAGTTAAACATTTGTATATATAAAAGCGGATGTTTGGATGTTGTTATGGTTCGACGTAACCTCGATGTACAGACTAAGGCGTTTATATATAAATATACATATAAAAATTATTCGCGAAAAGAAAAAAGAAGGAACGTTCGTTCGTTTCTTAACGTTAAGTTCGAAACTAGCGTTGTATATATATATAACTTATATATCTGATCGATCACATTATCGTAAACGCTCATCGCTTATCGCAGATTATAGTTAAAGTAAGAGAAAATAATCATGCTCGACGATATTCCGTTAATTTTTCTTCCTTTATTTTTTGTTTCCTCTTTTCGATAAAACAATTTTATAATTTTTTTTTTCTCCCCACGCACGTGTTCGCCTAACTATCTATTTCTACATTAATTTGAAAATATGGATTTTTCTTTTCTAATTTCTAAATTATTTCTAAACGTTGAAAACGTTTAAATAGAAAATACGATTGCTGGTTGTTGTGTCGTCTCTAATATTTTACATATCTTCTCTCGTTAAGAACAACGGCCCTTCGATCCGTGGGTTTAAATCGTAAAAATATAAATGTCGAGTTTAAATAGTAGAAATAATCAAAAATCGTAACGAGGTGTTTATAGTTAAAAAAAAAAAAAAAAAAAAAAAAAAAAAAAAAAAAAAAAAAATAAAAGTAAAAGTAAAAGAAAAGAAAAGAAGCGTTTTGAGTTAGTTCTTTTTATGCAAAAATTTTATATTATATCTTCTTTCTTTTTTCTCTTTCTCTCTATTTTTTTTTTGTTTTTCTTCCTTTTTTCCCACGTTCCTGGAATATAAAACGAATAACGCGTCCCCTCTCGAGAGAGTCAAATTTCCGAATCGAATGCGCGCTCGTTCGAGAACTAGATAATCGAATACGTAAACGTAACGTAAAGATAGAACTTAATTATTTGCACTATAGCATATTCATTAGATATATTAACGATTTAAATATAAAATTACCAAGAACGAGAGAGAGAATAAAAAAAGAAAATCAACAAGAACAACAACAAGGACTATCGTAAGGCCTAGAACCATAAGACTACTTTACCTTTAAAATTATATAAATTTTTTATAACCTTGTATCCCGGGGAGAGATTAGAGAACGATGAGAAGAACAAACCAAAAAAGAAATAAACCGTGTGCGAGAACGAAACGGAGATCGAAAGAATGTGCGAATGAAAAACCGGATCGTGATCTATTATAATATTAGTTCGTTGTATAGTTTATGAAAGAAAAAAAAAAGAGAAAAAAAGAAAAAGAAAAAAGAAAAAAAAACATTGAAATTTACGTCGTTGTGAAAGGACAATATCTTTAGAACCAAAAAAGAAAAAGGAAAAACGTAACCCAAAAAGAAAAAAAAAGCACAGAGGGAAAACTTCTTACAAGCGATATCGAACGAGAACTGCGATTGATTGATTGATTGATTGATTGATTGATGGTTGATTTATTGATTGATTGATTGCAGAATGGTGTGATATATTATAACGCTTTTTGGATTTTCTATAATTAAATGATATTTACAAAATATATAATTAATATTGAATGAGATTCAATTTGTTTCGAGTTGAAAGAGTAAGGCATTAACAAAAAAAAAAAAGTGAAAAAAAGGAGAAAAAAAAGCGAGATAACGTTATGCTATTGACGTGTTGCGTGATTATAATAATTGAAAAATGTATATTGCTCGAGGGAAAGTTATTATGAACGAGGATTGTTCGTTTATTTGTTATAATACATAACTTGTTAAAAGAAAAAAGAAAAAAGAGAAAAAGAAAAAGAAAAAGAAAGAACAAGAGAGACAACGAAGATTATTTTATTGGAAATATTACTGATACGAATTGCGCGCGTTTGGTTTTTCTTTTTGTTTTTTTTTTTTTTTTGAAACTTTCTTCGTTGATTTGGATTTTATTTTGTTTTTTTTTTCTTTTTTTTTTTCAAACGATTCACGATAGCAGCTTAATGCGTGGAGGTGTGGTCGGGGGGTGAAGGGGGACAGCGAGAATAACAAAAACAACGGTAGTTTGCGGCCCGTTCTCGCATGAATTTTCGCGCACGAAATAATGACGACGAACGAATGAACGTAGAAAGATATCGAGAGATGAAATAAAATAATAAGAAAAAAAAACACACATCATACACTCACCCGCATGCATACACACACTCGTACACACACACACAAACTAACGTGCAAACAATTATAGCTCAATTGTGACACCTAGCTCATTGATATCTGCGACTCGTATCCTTACCGAAAAAAAAAAGAAAAAAAAAAAATATTGTACACTAATTTAACGAATAAGTCCTAGAAAAAGAAGCATTGTATATATAAAAAAAATAATAATAAGATTCATAATCGACACACACTGTATCACGTTATACGCGAAAAGAGGTCGACGTAAATTTAAAGAAAAAAAAAAGATAAAAAAAAAACCAAAAAATTATGCGAAAACCCAGAGTGCAAGCAGCAGCAGCAGCAGCAGCAGTAGCAGCAGCAAACGAGCAAAAGTGGAATATGAATGATGTTGAAACGAAGGAAGAAAAAGAAGAAGAAGAAGAAGAATAAACATTAAATAAAAAGAAATGGAAATAATATTAGATGAGAGGAAATACGAGGGACAGAAAATTATAATGCGGCGAGGAATATTATACTGTATAAAAAAAAAAAAAGAAAAAAAAAAGTAATCATTGACGTGTGGAAAAACTGTTTGAATAAATGTAATGATTATAAAAGCGAATTTCATTCTTTCTTCGCTACGTCCCTTTATTTTTTTCTTTTTTTACTTTTTTAATCACACCTTTCCCATTTTTCTCTGACAATTTTCTATTTTTACCTCTCTATCTCTCTTTTCCTGTCCGTCTAAAACTCTTTCGATTTCCACAAAATCGTTGCAAACTTGCACGAGGAATATATGCGCGCTTGTGCTTTGTGAACAAGTCCGATATTTCACGAAATTCGAGTCCTGTCGTGTCTCGATTTGTTCGCTGACTGATTCTCTCTCTCTCTCTCTCTCTCTCTCTCTCTCTCTCTTTCTCTGTCTCTCTCTCTCTGTCTCTCGGTTAATTGTCACATCGATGAAGTTCGAAACACGTGTATACAGAATAGATAGTCGTGCGATCCAGCACGCACGTTTCACGTGCCACCGCATAGATAGGCAATGCCTCTGCATTCTGCGCGTTTCAAACTAAATACAAAGCGTTAACCTCTGACAACTGAAAAACAATACCCGGTATACAGGTAACCGGAGTATAAAACAGGAAAAGGATAGTAACTAATAATAGAATATGTTATACATCAAACCGCCACCCCCTTCTGCGAACAATTCGACCTATTAATTGATTCAATTCGTAAATTAATATCAAGTAACAATTAATTATTTTCATATTATAATTTGAAATCGCGTAATGTGATATAATATATACAAGAAATAAATAAAATAAGATAAAGATTAATTAGAAATTTTCATAACAATAATTTTTATCACGATATTACTTTAGAAACTATACCGAAGATTTTCGGACCGGGAAAACAAAAGCTAACTTTTACCAGCATTTTCCGAAAAGAAAGTAATTATATGTTTGCAAATGTAGTATCAACGTACACCTCTCCTCGTCATTCAGCACCTATGGATAACAATGAATCGTTGTCAAACGTCATAATCACGATGAAAATCACGAAGCATTGTCTCTTCGTTACAATGCGGAAGCCCACACGAATTGTATACGTTAAATAATGAAAGACGAGTATTTCGAACCGGAGTTATATTGTTGCTTTTAACTCTGTGAAAATTCATGGATATTTTTCTTTTTTTTCTTTTTTTTTTTTTTTTGCTTTCAACGCAAACACTAGATAACGATTAACAAACACCGCCTGGGTGGAATTGTTTTTTAAATGTACGCGTGGCTTACATTTGCCGTCTTGTTTTCATTATTGTAAAGCGTACTATGAAAAAGAAGACAACAACAACAAAAATACAAAACGACCAAACAAAAATCTCTGAACGTCGATTTTGGTGAGTGCATTTTTTTGAAAAATGCAAGTACCACTACTACTACTATTACTACACACGTATTACACGATAATACTCTCTATACAGTGATTATATCGTCGATAAAAATCAACAACTTATAATACAATATCTCTATTTTCTCACCGAGGATTTTAACAACTGACCGTGATGATAAACAAAAAATCAACGCATCAGAGAAAAACCATAGCTTTTCTTTTTCTTTCCCTCTCTCTCCTCCCTAGCTTTAATTCTTTTTGATTCGAACGAAAAATTGAAGGGGAAAAAAAATAAAATAAAAAGAAGACCCGACCGACCGACCATCCGATGGAAATAAAACGTCAACGTTAGAATCTCAGGAGAAAGAAAAGGAAATGGAAAGCAAGAAAGGGTGGTTGTTTGGGTGGTTGGTGGAATCCTAGGAAGTAGTAGATAACGATCGGCGAACAAAATCGCGCGTGATCGAACGGCAAGTGGGGTGGGTGTGGGACGGGGGGGGGGTTAGTACGGGGAACAGGGGGTTTCTCATGCGACCGATAAAGTATCAGCCGTCTATCCGGTCGTGTTTGTCGATATTTTATCGGTTTAATTGTTTTTCGATAGCCAAGAGCCATTCGAGCTTTTCACGGTGCTGCTACGGTTGAAAGGGGTCAGCGAACCAGTCATAGGGGGTGAGAGAGAGAGAGAGAGAGAAAGAGGGGTTGGGCCCACCCTCTAGAAACCTCTCGCGAGGGGGATCACAAGAGAAGGGGAGAATCGAACATGGATGGAGTAGACGAACGAGAGAGAGAGAGAGAGAGAGAGAGAGAGAGAGAGAGAGAGAAAGAGAGTAGTTACTAGCGCGTTCGATGCTTCGGCTATTCGTTACAACGAAATTGAATCGCACGTTAACGGGGCAAGATGGCAAACACTTTATTGGCAAAACAATTTTTTTTTTCCTAAACCTCCCCTCCCTACCCTCCACACCGACCTCCCTCCCTGAACAGCGGTGGAAAACAGCCAGCACAAAATTAGTCGGTACCCGATCGTCACGGATACCCCAAAATTTGTCCTCAAACTACCCCTAGCTTAAAACTACCTTGCGTTGAACAAAACACAAAAAAAAAGAAAAAAATACCCGTCGCGTTGAAACGAACCGTTTTTGGGTTTTTTTTTCTTCTTTTTTTGTTTTTTTTTGTTCGGGGAAAGAGTTACACATATAACATATACACGGTTACACAATGCTATACGGACAGCATACGCAGGATGAAGTTTCAAGGTAAAAATCCCCTAACTGTCCTGATTCTCTCTCTCTCTCTCTATAAAATTTGATCCTTTCTTTTGGCAACCAGGAAATAATAAAAAGATAAAAAAAAAAAAAGAGCATTAAACGATTCGATTTTATGAATAAACTCGAAAATATACAGTGCTCGCGAGAGCACGCACGAAATACCGATAATCCGTAATAAGTTGATCTTTAATTCGAACTTTGGCAACGAGAGAATAAAAAAGAGATAGAGAGAGAGAGAGAGAGAGAGAGAAAGAGAGAAAGAGAGAAAGAAAGATAGAAACGAAAGATAGAAATACGAGGTATGCGTGAAATTTATCGTCGCTATACGTGGCCACTAACGAATGTGTCCCAGAAGAGCCGAGAAGCAGCTGCCGGACACAATACAGTTTTCCAATTTTCAACTTCCCTCTTTTTCCGTTCGTCTTTCTCTATCTCCTCCTCCCCCTCCCCCTGCCCCCACCCCACCTCCTACTTCCCTCCTACCCCAGCCCCCGCGATTCTATTTCAGTGTCTCTTTTCCTCTCGGAGTAACTAGGTACCTCTTCGATTGGAAGGGCAAAAACCTCGTTCGATTCGTGCTGACCCAAACATCGCTGGGACGCACAAACCATCCCCCTCCCCTTCCTCCTCCTCCTCCTCCTGCTATCAACCACCCACCCATTCACCCACCACCATTTATCGTTCGTTACTCGAGCAATCATAAAGCACGTTGATTCACGGTCTCTCATAAATTTAGTGTTATTTTATCCAGTTACCTTAGCACCGCTTAAGTGCCACCGCCTATCTCTTTCCTCTTTCTACCCAACACCCCTCTCACCCCCTTCTAGCCACCCTTCCACCATCCACTCTTCTTCATCGTAACCGAATCGCAAACCTAGGACTGTTAATCTCTTCCCCCTCCCCCCCCGCCAAAAACTGTCGCACGATATCTCTGCTCACGTAACGCGCATTTTAATCGATTAAAACACACTACCATTACACTGGATGATACTATTAATAAAGTCGAAAAAAAAAAAAACTAGTGATAAGCAACGTACGATAAGTAACGTCGCGTTTTCTAATTTTTTTTTCGTTTTCTTTTTATTCGACGTATATTATTCCGTATATCGAACACGTTTGACTCGTGTACGAGTCAATTATCAATTTTCATTTGAAATCCCTTTCCATCCCACTCTTCAACCCTTTTGCGATGTTTTCTACACTTTCTTTCTATTTGTGTGAGTGTGTGTGTGTGTTTGTGTCTACAAACGACAAAAAAAACGTGGAAATCGTACGTACGTTCTAGAAAAGAATATATTTGTGTTAACTAACAGAGATCGTTTATTCGATTATTAAACGAAATCTTGTTCGTATTGTTTAACGCATTTTCATGTTTTCCATTTTCGTCATCATGGATCAAAATTTAATGCTTGAATCCGTTCGATCGAGGAACTGGTTGGTTGGCTAGCATCGTCACGCATAATCGTGCACCAATTCTGTCCACCACGTTCACGTTCACGTCCACGTCGTCGTCGTCGTCGTCGTCGTCCTAGCCTAGATCGAAAGTTTACGCGAGCGCGTTGTCTTGTTATGCCAACTAAAGGGAAAATCGATATGTTTAATGGTAGCGACAAACTGTGCTGAAACGTTCGTTGTTACACGTACGCTAATTAAAATACGAAAGGATGTTACCGGGAGAATAATAGAAAACAAACAAACAGAGACAGGTAGACAGACAGGTAGACAAACTGACAGACAGGTAGACAGGTAGACAGATAGAGAAAGAGAGAGAGAGAGAGAGAGAGAGATAGAAAGGATTGTTAGTTTCATCATGTAGTAAAAGGGGGAACAATGTACAATTGATTGATACTTTCGATTCAATATAAATATATAAACGATTGAAGTTAACATATATACAGGTAACTCTCCTATAACACCATAGATAAATTCCTAGAACATGCCGTGTTATATGAGAACCGAAGTTCATTTTATTCCTCTCTTCGAGTCATTATTTTAACGTAATTTAATTTTTAAATATGTTATCTCTCCAGTGTTGTAGAAATACAATGCTTTATCAACATTTGTCGCAATTTTTTATCATGTTATAAGAATCCGTTTTGTAGAAGGGTTTTACTAGTATATATAATATATATACAGTTAAAAAAGAAAAAAAGAAAATATCAGTGAAAATAAGAAAGAGGGAAAAGAGAAGGAACTCGATTGAGATAGAAGGAAGATCCTTTTCAGGACAAAATTGCCGGAGCGCCCTCGTGAATTTTATATTCAGGACATTACCATGCCCTGAATTATTTTTCAAGTTTTGGACAAGAGTAGCACAAGGGGTGAGGGTGGGGGGTAGCGAGGGGGATAGTAACTCTTTCCGCACGAGGTTCTCTTGTCGGTACCCTCCCCCCCTGCCCACGCTTCTCGACCCTTTTGGACCAACTGAGTTAAAGAAAGAGAGAGAGAGAGAGAGAGAGAGAGAGAAAGAAAAATTTCACCTTCCATCCTACACGAGGTAGTATATATCTGTCACTTCAGTCGACGAACAAGATGGAGTATAAAACTCAAACCAACGACATTTACGTAACGCTTGTCACGTGCACGCGGAGAAACGAGGGTGAGAAAAATGGTGATGCGTTCGCCCAGCTTCTTCCACCATCTTCTTTCCTTTTCTATCCTCTTCTTCCAGCAACACTTCTTCGTCATTCTTCCTCTTTTCCTCTACCCCTCTCTCTTTCCCCGTACCATCATCACGATCATCGACTTCTTCTTCGATGCGATAATGCGTTTAACTTTCAAGCACGAAACATCTTACCCATCTCTTAACCGTTTGCGTTTCGCATTTTATATAAGTAACCCCGTTTCTGCTGAGTGCTGTGCTATTTAAGGATAGGAATGTACAATAATAATAATAATAATGATAATAATAATGATAATGATAATGATAAAAAGTAGAAAGAAATGAAAACGCAACACGACAAATAAAAATGTCTTGGTATTTTTTACTATGCCATTTTGTTTTACGTGCGACATCATTCCCGACATATATATATATATATTCGCTTATTTATTTATTTATATTTTAATGCGATCGTTCGAGTTAAGAATAATTAAAAATGAAAAAAAACGAAATTATATGCTTAAAATACTATGACCCTGATACATAAAATGTGCATTCGTTGGTGACTTATTTCTATTAAAAAGAAATACATATATATATAACTAATCTAAAACTATAATCTAATTAACCTTAACTTAACTACAATACAATCGAATTAAGATTTACCCCCTAATGACGGGATAAAATATTAACGTAAAGCGTGTGAGATCAGCTCGCAGGATTTTGTTCTCTCGGCGATAAAAAACGACATTGAATCTCGTGTCAAATTTCGCCCGTTTGGCCCCTTTTTTTTATGCACGAGACATTTTTCACTACATAATACATTCGTAATTTGTGCGGTGTCCTTAATCAAAAAGTATATTATTCGTGTTCTACGAAAAACTATATAAGATACAAAATACAAAATAAAAAAAGGAATGGATAAATTGAAATGAAAAAGAAAAACAAAAGAAGGAAGTAAAAAAAAGAATATAAATGACCGGACCAGGGGTAGTACTACGATACACGATATCAAATTACTTCCGCGTCCTTTGACGCATCTTGCTCACTTTAATCTTACTGGTCCTAAAAGCGTCATTTAAAGAGATGCTATCGCATGTTCGCAACAGGAAAAGAAAAAGAAAAAGAGAGAGAGAGAGAGAGAGAGAGAGAAGAACTACCAAAGGACACCCCCCTTCCCCCAATGGCTTAGCGCGTCCTGAACGAAATGAGAACTATCGCGACTACTACTACTACTACTAACCCCCTCCACCCCCACTGCTTGCTTTCTAAATTATTTGCGAAGAAGAAAATAAGTTAACGATGAAAAAGATTTAATGCGAGCCTTGCTTATGTATTTCTCTCTCTCTCTCTACCACTCTCCCCGCCTTCTTCCACCTCACCCCCTACCATCACTTCAACATTTTTATCGTCATTTCGTTCTTATTAAAAAGTCCTCGGTCTATTTATTCGATCAAATGGCCGCCGACTTTTTGACCATTGGCCCTCTACCACCGTAATTTCTTTTTCCACTCTCAAAAGGTTGTCCGTTTTTTCATACGCTAATTAAATTAACGATATAAAACTTATTTCTAATTCGGAAACTATTTTTAAAAGCAACTTTCTTCTTCTTCTCGATTGATGTGAAACGAAAGAGAAGTGAATGAAAAAAAAAAAACAAAAAAATAAATGATAAATTAATATTAGTGCTCAATGCGTTGTTATAATATCCTAGACGCGTGTTTTTGTGTGTATGTGTGCGTGTGTGTGTATATATAATCAAAATGTGCAAAGTATAACACAACGGATAGTGAATGCAACGTCGTAGATAATAAATTAGCACACAGGCGAGAGGTGTAACGCGATTTCGTTATGATGAATAAAGGATCGTGTACACAAATTATTGGCTTAAAACGTGAACGACAAGAGATGCGCTTGCTTATTTTCTAAGTGGAACGACAACGTTTTAAGATATCGTCGTCCCCGTTTTTTCGCTATAAAAAAAAAAAAAAAACAAAAAAAAAGAGCAGAAAAAATATTTTACGAGACTCGTTAAACGCTAGTATACTCTATCTATTTTTTGTTCTTTTTTTTTTTGTTTTCTCTCTTAAGATTTGTACTTGTTTGGTTAACGTCTTTTTTTTCCTTTTTTTTTTTTTAAGGTACTCCTGACTTCGATGAAAATAATAATAATAATAATAATAAAAAATATCGCGAAGAGAAACTTAGAAGAAAAAAAAAAAACCAAAGGGGGATAAAGATACAATAATTACGAATAAGAAGAAAAATACTTCTTTTTTTTAGTGTTCTTGACTCATAGCGGTAAAGTTTGCCCGTTTCATTCATGCCAGTATTAGAAACCACGACAACGGAAGTAGAAACCCGGACCAGCGGCTGACGTCATTTCCGGAAGAAACGTATCCGGCGTCACGTTGCATGGCTTCCGTACGTTCTCCTGAAACAAAAAGAAAATAATAACATCGTAGCTTGCATGCATGTATGTATATATATATATATATATATATGCATGTATGTAATAATGATACTACTCTTGACTAGGTTATTCGTACCGAACGTGTAACGTGGTACGTTCCTCTTTGCCCACCCTTGGCCGAGGACTCATTAATAAATGAGTATTTACCAAGAGAAACGAAACGAAACGAAACTAAACTAAACGAAACGAAAGGCAACGGGGAAAAGTACCAAGTTGTTTCATTTCGAACGTACTTAACTTAGTCGCGGTTAATTTAAAATTTACCACCGGCGATAAATCTCATTTAATATCACGGGGCACTAGCCGTGTAACAGAAAGGGCTGAAGCTTTGAACATCGATATCTATATCTGAAAATGTTCAAACTCTTCCGTTCTATTCTATATATATATATATATACGTTATCATTTTATCTTCATTTTCCCTCCCATTTACTTTCGCATAAAAAGAAATAAGAATGAACAAATTTTAATTTTTCTTTCGTTCTCTCTGCAAGCATTCCACCCCCACCCCTCTCTCTCTCCCCACCCCGCGTAATTATGAAAAATTTCTGAAACTTTTCTACGAATGATTCAACGACGAGCACACGATGCTACTTGATGCATAATCTAAACACCTTAAACCCCTCCACCCTCATCTCTACCCCCTACTACTACGTGCTCTTAACATTTTACATTCGAGTAATGGAATATTCTGTTTGCTTTTAAAATGTTTATCTGTTAGAAACGGATGGTGGGGGGGGGAATAAAACTAGCTTAGTTAAATGCAACTTCAAATGTTATATGACTTTTAGTAGAGTCAAGTGTAGGTACTTAAAAAGAAGAAAAAAAAAAGAAAATCGTGTCAAATAGTCTAGGAGTTAGGTTAATACATGAGGGAAAAAAGAAAAACTATTCCTCGTGTTTATACGTCAACGTAATAAACGACACGTAATAACAAAAAATAAGTATCATTCCGTTCGATTGAATTTTTATACGTTACCTTGTGTTTTCCATTTCAAACATAAAAAAAAATATCGAAAAAACACAATCGTACATTTAAACGTAAATATATTTTAATTTTATTATTAAAAAAAAAAAAAAAGAGTAGAGAGAGAGAGAAAATCTATATAGAAAGATGATCATATGCGGTTAACCTAAACCGTGTAAAAGTAATTTTGAATTTTGAAAGTGTTCAATGTATTCGAACGTTTGAGTTCAGGGTATGTGTCTAATAGGAATGACGATGGTTTGGCATTGGTAGGAAAGCCACGTCGTTACCAATACGAATAGTCCAGTCAATAGAGAGACCCACCCGAAGCTAGTGGGATAATCGCTCTTACGTGTGAATAACGGGCTTTAAAGACGTGCGCTCATGGTACCTTGTACTATGTACTATGTACTATGTATATATATGCACCGAATGAAAGAGGAAATGGAGGAAGGGCATATGATTGTCGTACGCACGAGTCAAGTGAAACACGTGCACACGCGAACGCGCGTGACGTTCGCGTGTGCATGAGTATGTGTGTGAGTGTAAAGCATGCGACGTGCCCTTCGCATTGCTAGAGTAAGCTTCGGTAAAGTGTCCGATGAATCAAATAGGAGTATAAGGGTGACGGAGAGAGAGAGAGAGAGAGAGAGAGAGGGTTAAATCCTTGAAGCACGTTCGATTTGCTACCGGCACTGGAACACGATAGTTGGACGATGCGTACCCCTATTGCTTGCGGTTTGCACAATTTAGTCCGCATTTCAAGCTACGGCAAGTCTACTTAACACTTCCAATGGAAAGCTATGCGACGAAGAATATCGTTAAATCATTCGTCCCATTAATTTTCTCTCACGATTATTCAACGATCGAATACGATCGTATGACCTTTCTCGAAGACTTATTATTAAGATCATCGACTATCTTTGTTGAATTACTATCTCTCTCTACCAATAATAATTCGAGATTTTTATTATGCTACCAGTTGTTTCTTTTTTCTTATTTCTTATACAAATTTTTATTCATTCTTTTATATGATAAAGTTATTATTGCTAAACCTATTTCACGCACGGTCAAATGATTTAAGTCCTACGTAATATTGTAAAGATGTGATAATTTGTAAAAATTTTTAGTGAAAACGCATAAAATGTAAATTATTCATTTGTAAATAAAGTAAGATATCAAATATTGTTCACTATATTCAATCGAATCTATATGAAATGTCGGTAAGTTTAGTGTTAACAACATAAAGGAGATAGAGCTTTTGGAGTTCCGAAAATCCCACACGCGATTCACTCGACAACGCTCGAGTCATCGACTCAATTTATGACTACTTTAAAGATTTTTAAATATATATATATATGTAACTACGTCTATATATATATATACATAGAGTAGAACGAAGTGCACAGTGCACAAGTTCACGAAGAGTTTAATACCTAACGGGTCCCAAGGCCATCGTTCTACCTATCTCCTGACTCAAAGTCAATTTCTCTCTTTCTCTTATAGTCTCTTCGTCTTTAACTTTCTTCCTTATTCTGTCTCTTCTACCACTATCTTCTTATACTTCTTCTTCTTCTTCTTCTTCTTCTTATGTTTCTTCCGTGATCACATAATGAAAGACGTTATTAAATTCTACCATCTCAAATAAATCAATGCAGAAAGAAAGAGGGGGGGAGAAGGAGAGAGAGAAAAGAGAACAAATTTTCTTCCACGTTTCTCATCAAGATTTGATGAGAGAGATCTTTAAACGATTTATCAACCGTTGCGACTTTCTTATTCTCCATCATTCATTCCTGACAAAATTTCATCCCGCAAAATGTGACTCGTGCACAATTAGTAATTAAATTTTTCTCTTAATAGCAGGAAGCAAATGGTAATGGTAATGGGGAGGGAGGAGAGAGGTCTAATGTTCTACGAACTAAGAAACTAACAAAAGTTATCGAATTTGAACGTTTCGAAATGAAAAGAAATTGTAAACTCGTTCTTCATATTTCTTTTGAAAGAATACGAAAAGTAAAACGAACACTCGTAAATATAAAAATCTAAACTATTTCGTTAAAATTATTATAATAATCCGATAATCATTGGAAATAAAAGAGAAGAAGAAAAAGAAAAAATGAAAAAAGAAGAGAAAGATGAAAAAATACTCCGGGGCTCGTGTTCCCTCATTAAAGACGAGAGAATACGATCGACTTTGTATTTGAATTATTTACAAAAAAAAGAAAAAGAGAAGGAAACAAAATAAACAACGAGAGAGAGAAGAGGGAAAGAAAAAGAAAACAACAACAAAAATGTGAAAAGAGTGAAAGAGTTAACTCATCGCGTTCAAACGAGTTTTCACAAACGAACGGAGAAGAATAAGGCAGAAAGAGAAATACTTTCCTTCTTCTTCTATATATATATATATCGTACGAAACGAAATTAAATAAATAAGAACAAAAGAGGCGTACGAAGGAAGGAAGGAAGAGGAAAAGGAGGAGGAGGAGGAGAAGCTTTATAAAATTGAACGGACGGACAGAGATGGGCCGGTGCTAAAGGAGTGGCAGGAGAAAAAGGGTAGAAGGAAATGATTCAGAAACGACCTCTCGCCGTTCTTCTTTTCGCGAATGATATACCCGAAGAAGTAGCCGGTCTACAAAAAGAATAAAACAAAAAAAAAAAGAAAAGAAAAGGGTATGGGTGGAAAGGAAAGTGACGGGCCAAACGGGGGGGTAAGAAGGGCCGGGGGAGAGAAAGGTAACGGGGGGGGGKGAAGGAAGAAGCGGCACTTGATTTGAGAGATAGCGAAATTAAAAGAGGGCACTGGAGAGAAAAACTTTGAACCTCTGTACCCTCGAGACTGAAGAAAGAACGAAAGAACGGGCAGCAAAAAAAGAAAGAAAGAAAGAAAGAGAGGAGAGAGAGAGAGAGAGAAGACTGGCAGGTGATGGTCGATGAAAGAAAGGAAGGGATGAAGAACCTTGGAAGCTTGGAAGGAAGGGAGGGAGGGAGGGAGGAGAGACCGATGGGACGAAGTACGAAAACTCAGTGATGTGCAATTAGGAAAATTGAATTCCAGCGTAATTAACTTTCTTAATTAATAGAATCGTGGAATTGTATCTTTCAACTGGCCGACAGAGAAGTGGTCTTGGCAGGCTGGCTCTTCCGTCATGAGAACGTAAGTGACGGGATTCCCGAGGTAGTAGCTGCGGCGGGGGAGGGAAGAAAGGAAGGCCGAGGAAAAGGTGGAAGGAAACGTCGTCGAGAGTTGCCAAGGGGTGAAAGAGGTTGGAGAGCAAATGCACTGCTGGGTGATGCTAGTGATGGTGGTGATGGTGGTGGTGGCGGCGGCGCCGGCTGCAAAAGGGCTTGCTTCCAGAGCACTAGTCGTTGTAAGTTTTGATATATGCGCGACGTTATTTACGATCGCATAAGAATTAGCTCAGACAGCCACCGAACCAAGCAAGCAGCAGCCCCCTCCCAACCTCCACATCCCTTTTACCTCCCGCCCATCACCCTCTCCTTCCCATTCTTCTCTCTCTCTCTCTCTCTCTATCTCTTTCGTTTGAAAGGTACTACTACTATTCGGGGCTTGGTTCGCAACAACAAAAAGTAGTCTTCCTGCTAGCTACTGTACTCGAATCGCCTTTTTATCGGCTTACCGAGCTCTGGTCCTATCCTAGCCAAAAATCCGCTGCTGAATCTTCTTCCCCAGGGCCCCCTCCACCCCTTTTTCCCTTACTTCCGCTTACCGCTCCGTCTCTCTCCCACCGCGCAAATGACTTCCTTTCGTCGTCGTCGTCGTAGTTCTTCTTCGATCGTATAGTTTACGATGGCAAACCACTTTTATCGCGATGCGACGTGTTTTAGTAGTCCCCGAAAGACGATAACCAAACTCGATCGAAACGGAAAGCACGGTAAACCGACGCATAAAAGATAACTGATAAACTAACCGTACTAGGTATATGAAGAGCAGACGACCGAACGTACTTTTTACTCCTTAAATCTTCGTTCCGTGAAAGAATTTGCGAACGATTTTCGATGATACTATGATTTATCCTTTTCGAAGAACCCGATACCAACCCACAACGATTCCGCGTATTTTTTTTCGCGACGAGACAAATTTAGCGATGCTGATGATTCAATCGTATATATGCATTCGTTTCGTAGGGCGGGGAAGGAAGGGAGGAGAGGGTTAATTAATTGCGAACGACGTCGCGAATCGAAAGAAAAATATACGAGAACGAGCAACTATTATTTTTTTTCTCCCTGCAATAATTTCCGAAAAAGAAATATTCACGATAATAGAGAAACGCATTCTGCAGATTCGTGCACTCTCCACTGAATTCCACCTGCATCGTTTTCTCTCACTAGCTATTTCACTCTATCCTTGTTTATGATTCCTTTTTTTTATCCAACCCTCTGTTCTACTCTTTTTCCTCTCAAAGAAACCCAAACCAGGATTCCTTCTTTTTACGGGCACGTACAACGCATTGCCTTCTTTTTTTCATCTTTATTCTTCTTCTACTTCTTCTTTTACTTCTTCTTCTTCTTCTTTTGCTCTACTTTTTCTTTCTTCCTACCCTTCCCACAAGCAACCACGTTGGCTTGCCAGCTAGCTAGGCAAATAGTTTCCGCGTGAATTATTACAACCGGCTTCTCAAAAAGTTTTAAGTGTTTCGAGTAATCCCGAGGACGACGCGTGGCGAGCTTTAGATCGGCTCGAAAGGAACGGTTGTTCTCTCCTATATATACATATACATATATATATATATATATATATACATTTTTCGATTTCACGACATACGTAAGTAGCTACGTACACGCTCGCATACGTTTCTAGAGATGCGAACATTTTTCTGCAGAAACGAACGAACGAACGAACTTTTCTACGACGATTTAAGAAATAAGCCCCGCAAGAAGCTTTCATTCTTACCTACTTTCCGCAAAAATCCCTTTTTCCAACGAATTGAAAAATATCTTTATTATATCTAACTATATGATATATTATACATATACATATATATATTTTATAACGAACCTGGTTCGACTATCAGCATTACGGTGTCCGATCTTCCTTCGGCCGGTCTGCACGAATACTTTCCTATATCATTTTCCGTTAAAGCAGCCAAAGTCAATTCGGAAACTGTTTGTGCCGCTCCTTTTTCAGTTTCCACATTTATACCACCACGAGCTGCCTGAAATAAAGAAACAAAAGAACATCCCGTTCCCTCAACTCCCACCAGGTTTTTTTACACAATGCTTCAGACGATCTTTCAATGACGAATAGGATTAATAGTTTTTTTCTTTTCATTCTTTTTCTTCTTTTTTTTTCTGTTTTTTCTTTTCGCATGTGCTGGAAAACCAGCTGCATGGGAGGAGGAGTAGCGTCGGAGCTTTCGCTACGAATGAATGACTTCGATTTTTTTTCTATGCGAAATCGAAAAAAAGACAAAAAAAAATGGTATATAAAAAGAGAAAGGGGAAAAAAAGAACAAAAAATAGAACGCTTCGATAGAATCGGCCGCGAAATCGTTATTACACTTCGACGTTCATGAGCAGTTCGAAACGTACTCACCGATTCCCTCTCCTCTCCCCACACACACACCCCACACTCATCTCTTCCAGCTAGATGAAAAACTCGAACGAGAAAGGACAGTGTTGAATCTAGAAAAATTCATCATTCCGCGTATGTCTACCAACGCGAAAAAGGGGGATGAACGATGTGCGAGTCGTGGAATGATCGAACACGGTCGGCGGGCGTGAGGTGAGGTGAGGAGTGGAAACGTAAACGAAAAATTCACAAAAGACAGTTGGGCGAGAAAAAGAAAAGAAAAAAAAAGAAAAATAAAAAGAAAAGAAGTTGAAGAATAAGAAGAAGGAAAGAAAACGCGTGACCCACATTCGCAATAATGATTTACGAGCATTCTCGCTTTACCCTGGGTGCTGCTGTTGCTGCTGCTGCTGCTGTCTAGCGACAGGATTTTTTTTCCTAATACCGATAAAAGCATCAAAACCGAAATTTCATTAAAGAGCAGTAGCAGTAGCAGCAGCAGCAGCAGCACGTCGTCTATCCGTGCCGATAAAATTTGGAACGTGCTGAGAGCACCGACATTACCTGGAATGTTAGGAGTTTGTTATCCCGAAGCCATTGTACACCCCTGATGGGACGAGTCTGATATGGAGACGATATGACGCATCTTAGGGTGATCGTCGACCCCGATGGCACCCTTTGCTCCCTAGGACCCATTATAGCCGCCACTGGTGCCGTACTTTCGTAACCTGAAAGTCATGTTCCAACAAATATCATACGTCACTCAGGAAAATTCGATGACCCTTTCTATCTATCTATCTATCTATCTATCTATCTTCCTTTCTTTCTTTCTTTCTTTCACCCATGTATTCGTATCGAAACTTTAACCTGTTACAACTGTCGTTCAATCTTATGTGAAATATAACTTATGGATTTTTGATAGATATAATTATGAAAATGAATTCGATTTAAAAATGGAAAGAAGTAAAGGAAGGAAGGAAGGAAGGAAGGAAAGAGAGAGTAAACTCAATTTATGGTAAAAGGTAAGTAAAAGTAGATAATACTAACAATAATTCTACTCGCTAAGAGATACTACATATATATATATATATATATATGTCTTTTTCTTCTTCTCATGCTAATGCATCACCACGTTACTACTTGCTCGTTCGTCTTTCTTCTCCTTGTAACATAATTCTTTGTAGCAAGGAGTCGTTCCCGTTTAATGGCGAGTCTTCTCAATGAGAATAACGTTCCAAAAATCTTTCCTTAAGTTTCATTTAGATTAAACATTAATCTCTTTCGACTATTTCGAATAAAGTATTTGAATCGATTTCGATCGACGTTTATGTAACGATTGAATTTTTTATTCGAATGGAACTCGCGTTAGAGTCGAGATAATTAAATACTTGCTAATACTTTAATTGGAGCAATTGATAAAAACAATGTCACGTAGGATCGTTAAAATATAAAGAGACTAATGAGATCATTTAATTTCAGTTTAATACTCTCCTTTTGTAGAATTTTATTTAAATGATTTATATATTAATAAAAATAATTGTCAATCTAATAAATAATTATATTTAATTAGATAATTATATGATTAAATAAACAAATATTATCTTGAAATTATGATTAACGTTTTAAAAACAGTTTGGTATAAAGAAATATAGTTAATTAGAATTGAATAACTTTTCATTAATGTAAATAATATTCCAATTGTGGAATATTAAAAAAACGTTTTAAACGCGTATGAATTATTTCCATCAATTGTCTCAATCAAATTACGTGCGTATACGATAATGAATAAATAAAAGAATATAAAAGAGAAAAAGAAATCTAAATATTATTTCGATTAATACTACAGAGAATAAATGTGCAAAGCGCTAAGAAAGAATATTATTAAAAATATAAAAAAGATATATATGCTCGCGGTAGCTTCGTACGAAAAAAAGAAAAAAGAAAAAAAAAGCAAATACGAAACACTGACATCGTAGTCGCAACGAAGAAATATTAAGCATGATATTTTATTACATGAAATAAAAAGAAAAAAAAATGGAAAGAAAAAATGTAAAAAGTCAGATTGCAAAGAAACGAAGAAGGAAATGCATTCCTCTGTTAGATAAAATCCAAGAAATGCGTATAGAATGAACAAAAATTCATTTACTTCTCTACCCTGCGTACCTCCCTCTTCTTTTTCCATTACAGACAGATAAACAAAAGATTATACTTAAGTAGACTTCATAAATATATACATATATATAAATATCTAAAAAAAAAAGAGGAAACGAAAGAGAAATAACAAAGTCGTCACTATGAAATAAGTAGAAGGTATATAATGGATAAAAAAAAAAAAAACAAAAAACGTCTACTTTCTTGACAACTTTCCTTAAACCTACCCTTTCGAATGAATATCTTTCTTTAAAAATAACAATGAGTCAGCAGCGTCGGGGGTGTCTTTTCTATCTACGTGCGTACCTACCAAAGCATTGTTAGCTTATACTCACTCTCTCGGAAAGAATAGCAAAAAAAAAAGAAAAAAAAGAAAAAAGAAAATACAAGCTCCGCTTTTTTTCTTTCGCGTTTCTCTCTTTTCTCGCACTTTATTTTTACCCATAGTAACAGTAGTAGCAATGGGTAGTAACAATGATAATAATAGTAATGGGTAGTAGTAGTAATAATAGTAATAGTAGTAGTAGTAGTAGTAAGTTTGTCTTTCCGGATGATTTCCCATGGAAACGTAATTAGTGATTCCCCCTTCCCCCCCCCCCCAAACCCTCGCCCCGTATGTTCTCACACGATTTCCGTTTTCTGTTCGTCGTATTAATATTACAACTATCCCATCAAAATCACAGATCCCACTGGTGGTTCGGCATTTACGTATAAAACTCGTTAGAAAGTTTCAAATTCATCGATCGTATAATTTCGAGTTTAGAATGTTCAGACGTTAAGGATATACCTCTTTCTGTCTTTTTTTTATGTGTGTGTGTGTGTGCACCAACGGACGATCGAAATTCACTTGGATAACTTCCAAAGATAGTAAGTCTCTCGTAGTTTTGAATTCAATCAACGAACGGACATTTTTTGATATCTCTCACTGAGAACTTTATTCTAAAGAAAAAGAAGAGCACTTTGAAACAAAACAACAATGAAAAAAAATGAACCAAATCCGAGGATAGGTCGAGATTATTATAAGGTTTTGTATAATCTGCATTTCGTTTCGTTACGTTACGTTACGTTTACGTTTGGGTGGATTTTCCTCTTGTATCCGTCTTTTTCTTAAATTAATTAGTCAGTCGAAAAGAAAAGAAAAGAAAAGAACCTTTGGCTCCGTGTTAACGTTCGACGAATAATTCGATAAATATTTAAAAGCTCTTTTATTAAAAACTTTTCTCTTACCTTTTCGAGAATATCATTATTTAAAACCGGACTACTACTACTACTACTATTACTACTACTACTACTACTACTAACACTATATCTTTATAAATCGTTACAGAGAACGGATGACATTATTTCATCTTACCGAGAGAGGAATCGTAATCTCAATTCATTTAACCGAAAAGACATTTTCTCACGACGTCTCGTCGGCATATTAAAACGCGACCTACTTAAACTCACAGTTCGTGGACTCGAGACTTGAGAAGATATCTTTCCTACAAATTTGAGTTTGAAGTGCGAACAAACAAGGACGACGAGTTGCTGCTCCTCGTCGACGACGACGACGACGACGACAACAGGAGAAAAAGAAAAATAAAAAGAGAGAGAGAGAGAGTGTCGAGGAAAGGTACCTCCTTCTCGGTACTACGCGGTGCTGTAATAATTCATTAGTGTTCGTGAGAAAAACAATGGACGGGAGAAGTGCCAGTTAGATGGAAAAAAAAAAAGAAAAAGAAAAAATGAGAGAGAGAGAGAGAGAGCGAGGAGAAAGAAAGAAAGGGTCAAACAGAAAGAAACACAGAAGAAGATGATAAACGCCGAGTCCTATGATATTACTTGCATGATAATGTCAGGGATACGCATACATTACTCGAGAAAAAGAACTTAGCCAAAGACTAATTTAACGTAGGTGCACTCTTTTCTTGTCCCTTGATAACTCCGATGAGCCCTGTTGGTTGACTGCGAAGAACCAACGAGAGAAGAAGGATGGTAAGAGAGAGAGAGAGAGGGGAAAAGGGAAAAAGTGAGAGGAGATAGAGAGACCGTCGGTAAGGGCAGTACCGCAGGACTAGAGGGATTAAGGATAATCCTATTAGACTTAAATTAATCCCACAGGAACTGCATTTCACCTGGCGAAATATTACTTTATGCCGTTATTACTGTACCCCCCCCCTCTTCCCCCGTAGGTGTATGCTTACGCTATTTATTGTCTTTCTCTTTACCTTTCCTACCTACTTACAAATAAATATATATATATATTTATATCTATATATGTGTATATGTATGTATCAAATTATATAATTCAGTTAAATCATGGAAATCTGAAATTTTGCTAGAAATATTTAAACATTTTTTTGAATAAGTAAAGAATTTATTATTATAAATTTAATACCAGAGTATAGTTTTTAAGAAAAATTATACGATGTTATGTTTTGTTATGTTAATGTTTCAAGAATATTTTAATACGTCGATACATTCGTAATATCAGTCGCATAAGAAACTTTCATCGTGATCTATAATATTATTCTTATCTTATATTTATATTGCCATTCTCTATTCTATAAATATCATCAGGCTCGTCATTTAAGAAACGAGACGTTCGCCTCTTTTTTTTTTGTTTTTTTCAACTTCGATATCATTAAATTTTCTATCTTTTTTTATACGATACGAATATAAAATCCCATTCGCGAAGGACGATGAAATAAATCAGCAACGCGATATAAAAATAATTCACGTCATCTCATCGGAGAGATATTATAAAATTTATAAAATAAAAAAAGAAAAAAAAAGAAGAAGAATAAAAAACCGCTGACCACGCAAAACTTCTCTATTATTCGCAACTTTTTTTTTTATCATGAAAGAATAAAAAAGAAAGAAAAAGTCTCTATTTTTCTGTTAGCTCGAACTTTTTTCGTGTCTCCTTCCTTTTTTTTTTTTTGTCATATCACGTAGGATCAAAAACTTGTCAGACACGTAAGTAAACAATAACTGGAAATAACTTGTGACCTTTTAACGATATTTTACTCATTCTTCTCGCGGTCAAATAGAAAAAAAAAAAAAAAAAATACACGGTGACATAAAAAATTAGATAAGTTTGCGTGAATATTTGATTGTCTTTTTCTTACTGCAATAATAATCGGAGAAAATATAGGATACCGTGTGTAAACGGGGAACGATTTCTTCAGGCAACCAACCAACCAACCCTCCGTCAAGTAATAATGAAAAAAAAACGTTAGAAACGAGAACGGGAGTGGTAGCGATGGTGGTGTAAAGAGAAAAATCGACGTAGTAACATTGGTCGCGCGTTAAAGCCGGAAAAGTGACGCACTTACCCTTAAGTGATTGATGTTCGTGACGTCGAACGAAGAATAAAAGGAACCAAAGTAGATGAGTTTTTAACGTGCAAACGAAGTATAAGATGATCGGTACGTTGTTATCAATATAACGAGAATATATGGGAAAGAATTAATATGATTTATGAAAGAATTATATCCAACCAAATTCAACTTATTTTTTTTTTTGTTCTTTTTGAATAGCTTTCAAAATGAAAACGATTAATAATATTAGAAAATTTTAATTCTCTTTGACGATATAATAATAATAATAATAATAATAATAATAATAATAATAATAATAATAATAATATCATTGTTATTCTTATTTGTGTTTTGTCTCTCGATGCAANTAATAATAATAATAATAATAATAATAATAATAATAATAATAATAATAATATCATTGTTATTCTTATTTGTGTTTTGTCTCTCGATGCAATTTTGACTAACACATTAATTATTGTTATAAATATAATTGTTATTATTATTATTAATATATTATTACTATTATTATCATTATTAAAGACAATTGCACATAGGTCTAATGCTATTACGAAAATGCAATTATTTGCCATTACAGATATTCAATAATCCCGTGTAAAATTTGAATACATTCCTCTTATGTTTCTAATTAGAACGTTCAGGTAACGTTGGCGTTTCGCCTATATACAGACATACGTCTCTGACGTTCATCGTTCGGTACACGAAATGCACGTATATAGCGATAAAGTTCCGAATAATACGCCAGCTAGGAGGATTTCATGGGCAATTACAGCGAATGACAGAAATATTGCTGTTTGCTGGCCGAAACTTTGTCACCGTCTACGTAGTGATAAACAGGAAAGCATACGCGATTCGCGCGTATACAGATACATATATGCGCACGTATTCGTGTTAACCTGTGTTCTTTATCCGAAATCGGAGGAGAAAACATTTTCCAAATGCATTTTGTCGTAGGAAAAATCGGCAAAAGTGAAAAAGCGTTTCCCCATACGTTGCATATAAATTTTCTTGAAAAATTCTATTCTTCGCGCGTCACTTAATTACTAAGAAATCAATGTACTATACTACACAACAACGTTTATTTTGTTGTTGTTGTTGGTTTTTTTTTTTCTTTTTTTAAATATTTGTCACAGAGTTATTCCACGAATAAAAAGTTTTTAATTTAATTACCACCCAACGCGTACGAAGAATATACCGTCTGATTGTGAGTACGCGCATACCATTGTATATCAAACGCAAACAGAAAAATACGAAATAAATAAAAAAAAAAAAAAAAAAAAAACAAACAAATAAAGGGAAAGAAATACACGAAAACATTTCTAACGATAGAGTTGAGCTTAAATCTTAAAAATAATCGACAGAGGAAAACTCTCTCTCTCTCTCTTTCTTTCTTTCTTTTTGAAGTTCTGATCTAGCTTTTATATCTTTTTATATTTATTTCGAACTACGTGCAGTCAGAATTTATAAAATAAATGAATGATCGGACAAGCAAGAGAAAAAGAGATCTGAAAAATAGAAAAGCAAATCCTATCTTCGATATTTCAAACAAATAATATAACTTCGTTCTTTCTTTCTCTTTTTCTCGTATCCTACATATCGTATATCATGAATGTCTCGACATAGAGAAACACGTTCTGAATCCACCTACGTATATATATATATATATACGCATGTAACATCAAAGTGTTCATAACGAAATATTAAAATATCTATATTACGTATACATTTAAATACTGCATCGATATAAATCCTATATGAAAGAAAAAGTGTACAATATAACGGAGATACTTGTAATATTTTAATATTCAATTTATTTTAATCCTAGATATTATATTTCGTTTGACAATAGTACGATAATACGAACGATATTGATTTACGTATTACACGAAACAGGTATTTTGTATCGTATTGTAATATTCGAGCTAAATTTTAGACTGACTGACTGACTCATTTGAAAATCAAACTAACGTTTACGACTTATCGCTTGAATTAGCTAGAAATACTTTACCAAGCACATTCAGCAAACAAGTGAATCGCTTATATTTGCTATACGCTTGAACGTAGCGTTGACACGTAGGATGGTAAAGGGTATGTATAGTTTCGAAAAGGGAAACCCTATTGTAAGGTAGGGATGCGTTACGTTTGCACGGCCATTAAAAGCTATCTTCGTTTACGATCTGTTATATATCTCGTGCGTGTAATGTGTACTTACTTATGCGTGTTTGTTGAGAACGGGGTTCGTCGTAACCCTCTGGTTTATCTGCCTCTGAAAACACGAAAGCATTTATTGGATCACGTAATTGCGCCTAACGTCAAAAGCTCGTTAAATTGAAATATTTAAGACGTTTCTCTCATTCCACATGATATTCTAAAATAAAATAACAGTCAAATAAAATCTAGACGACGTGTTAATTAATGAGAAAACAAAACGATATTTTGTATGTAATCGAAAAAAACTACCCACCTCTCACCGATAACTGAACGGCGTACATGATTTTCGGTTCTGTGTTAACTTGACATTCGTATATACCCGAATCCGTCTTTTTAACGTTATCCAACCTGAGGGTCCAAGCGTCGCTCCCAGGAGTATGTTGAGGATTGAACCTCGTATCGCTACTGAAAGCTACGGTACCTGCTGTGAGTATATGAAGGTCTCTGATTCTCATCCAAGACACCTGTAAACAAACACACCGAGAAGTAGGTCAGTATGACATGTTTTTTCGTAGTTTACGGTTATTGATCCGCAAAAATAACATGCAAACTCCGATTTCTTGACTCTCTCTCTCTCTCTCTCTCTCTCTCTCTCTCTCTCTCTAACTAACTATTCTTTTTTTAAAAGTATTAAACAAATGCAGGAATATCTTTTTCAAATATTTACCTTTTATCGAGTTTCAAATATCTCTCTCTCTTTCTTTTTCGTTGAAATAAATATTAGCGAATGAACAAAGAAGAAAAATATTTGAGATGAATCGAAGCAACAGAAAAAAAAAGAATGTTATCCGATGTGTGTGTGTGTGTGTGTGTGTGTGTGAGAATATGGTTAGTAAACAGTACGTAGGCTTATCGGATCCTCGTATTTTTCGCTACTCGACCAGGCAAACGTTCGGATATTAGATATCCGGTTATCAGCCGGCAGTCATTTCCGGCCTATATCCAGTTACTATTTTCCCATTGGCCATTCGACGGTGGAACTGTCTCTGGTTTCATCGAGGTACCTACGCTCGAAAATAAATGTATCCTACCCGATGATTTGCTGCACCAACCGAATATCGAAAGAACTTATCAAGCCCTGTTACTGTTACTGTTACTGCTACTACTACTACTACTACGATTCTAGGTGCACCCAGAAAAATGGAAAAAGCTAAATCACGAAAAAAGCCGCCGTCGAGTTTTCCTCCTCTTGCTCCGCTACCACCCCCTCCTCCGTTACGAACCCCCGACGACGACGAGGATGAGGACGAGGACGAAGACGAGGACGACCGATGCTACACCGAGTAACGATTTTTAATAATGTTGCGAAAAGCCGCGCGAATGGATCCCGAGAGTCGAACGAACTGTGAGATCGAGAAAAAGAGAGTGTGAGAGAGAGAGAGAGAGAGAAAAAGAGAGAGAAAGTAATAATCTCCGCAACAAAAAAAGAAGAGGATCTCACCGACCTAGCAGAGTATACCCCGATCTCGAATCGAATATACACATATACATGCCACCATATATATATATGCATACATACATATACTATATACTAAACCAATCGAATGTAAAAGTCGAAATATATTACGAATATTAAAGCTACCCCTCGTTCTGATGAGATTATCGATATAGTCCTACTACCCCCCATCCCGTTTCCTCGTATACCTCGTGAAAACTTTCGACTTTTGTTATAGAATAAGAATAGAAAAAAAGAAAAAAAAAGAAATGAAAGAGATTCGTTAAATAAAATATACCTATACGGAAAGATGGGATGATATACCTACCTACTTACCTACCCATGAAAGAAAACAAAAAACAAAACGAGACAAAACAAAAGAGAAAAAAATAAATAAAATACAAGAAAAAAAAGAAGAAGAAGAAAATTAGGGAATTTTCGCGAAAAGTATTGGAACTATACGTAGGAGGCTTTTGGTCGAGCGCCAGTGTAACCCCTAATATACGCCGAATGACCCCCGAAATACAGAGAAAAATCGGCTTTTGAGATCGTAGCAAAAGTCGAGAAGAAGAAAGTGCTTGTGAAGAGGGCAAACCAGTCGGAAGAAGGGAAATACGAGAAAGGTGGAGCCGTGGCGGCCCTCTCGACTCTCTTTCGTACTTACTTACTCGTCGTGTGCCGTCGTGCTTGCTCTAGAAGACTTCGAAGGAACAGAGGAGAAGAAAGAAAGAAAGAAAGAAAGAAAGAAAGGAAGAAAAAGATACGACGACGACTACTTGGGCAAGACGAGGGAGACAAAGGAGGGCAATACGGAGTCGGCATAACCGCTTTCATCTGCTACGTCGGCACAGACCGGAGGAATAAAAATGCGACTTCTTTCCAGTCGCTTCGTCGTTTCCATTCCCCTACTTCCACCCTTAACTCTTATAACACTACTACCAACTACCAGCACCAACACACCAATGGCATCTATACCATCTTATAAAGTCTCTCTCTCTCTTTGTCTTGCAAACCATCGCGTTCCACCAAAATGGCAACTTATACGAGAAGCTTCTTTCTCTCTCTTTCTCTCTCTCTCCCTCTCTCTGTCTTTGTCTCTTTCTCACGTTCATTCCCCTATATCTCTGTTCCCACCTACTTTCCTTTCTAAAGTCTCTGTGTAAGTACGTGTAACAAGAAAAATCGAGACCACCTATGACAAGGCTAGTAACCCGAGCTAGCAACGCGTAAATTAGGCGTTCAACCGAGGGGGGGGGGTGGTTTCGTGCAATTTTTGAACTCGTTCCGTTGCACCGAGAATTTCTTCCTGGACACTGGTCAGACCGCAAAAGTGATCCTCTACTTTAGTTTCCTTCTTTCTCTTCTTTTGTAAACGAAAGAGAGAGAGAGAGAGAGGGAGGGTGTGTAGGTTTGTAACTCCGTGTGTTTGAACATCCCCCCTTCTCCCTCTGCCCCATCGTCGTCTCTTTTCTTACGTTCATTGTGTTCCGGTAAACAAGCTTCCACGCAATATAGAATTTTTCCTCGGCTAGTTCTTATCGGTGTTTTCTCGTTTACCTTCTCTCCCTCTCTCTCTCTCTCTCTCACTTAGTTATTTCCGAGTTACTTCTATTCTACTTTACTACTAGAAAAGACACAGAATTTTGTGTAGTTGATTTTCTTGTTCCGTACAATTTGTAATTTCGCGAAATTGCTCGTGTCGGTCGTAACATCTCCTCTGCTATTTGAAATTGCATCAAGTATAATTGCGTGTAACTCGGCTTTGTCGCGTTTATCAGTCTATTCTATTTTGAATGAAGCAAATTTCTCTTTCTCTCTCTCTCTCTCTCTCTCTCCCTCTCTCTCTCTCTCTCTCTCTCTCTATTGCAACATCAACTATAATACGCTACAACACAGAGAGAACTTTGATCGAGTAACAAACGGAAGAGCTTCGTGAGAGATTCCTTGAACATTATTAAAATCCATCGCGTTTACTTTCTCATCTCTGCCATTTCGAGCAAGCAGATTTGACAATTCTGGTTTGACAATTCCCAGCGCACGCTTATGTGCTCTTTCAAGCGTGCCACTGGAAAAGGGCAAGAAAATTTCTCGATGAATTAAGGGAAGAAGCTCCCGTTTTCTACTTCCAATGATGAAAGCTTTATATAGGAAGTAGAATAAGTGGAAGAAAGGAGAAAGAGAGAAGAAATACAAGCTTCTATCTAACCCCCTCCCCCCTTCTCTCAGAGAAGAAGAAGAAGAAGAAGATCAAATCCACGATGGGTGTACTATCAAATCAATGTTCTTCTCTACAGTTTAACTATTTACTCCTACTCCTTTTCCATGAGAATCGTACAATTCACTTGCGGAGATCTTTTTGCGACAAATCTTATGTTCATTTTAATTACTCCTATGTCAAAGAATAAAATGTGTCTTATTCGTAAAGGAGAACTAAAATTTCTTACAAATGTTTACTACATTTGCGAACATTGATATTTATAATAAATCAACAGAGTATATATATTATACATTTCTTCATGTTTTATAAGTTTTGTATATAACATTTTTCTATATTATATGAAATAACAGAAATATTTAATGCGTTAATATTTGGTGGACCACCTTATATATATATATATATGTAGTATATAATATGTGTACGTGATATTTTTAAAAGAAAAAAAATTCGATAAAATTACATCGCAATTATAGATACTTCAATTTGTTGGCTTAATTTATCATATCTATTGTAACGTTATATTCAATTCGCAAAAGTACAGGTAAGTATACGTTCTGTAAAAATTTGTCAATTCACGAAAGTAAGTACTTCGATTAAAGCTTTGCGATTTGTACCTTGTTTTAAAGTGGCACCACTTCCATAGAATTCATTTACCGAAACGAACGTTTTCACCGTCCGGTTTTTTTTAATCCGATTTCATTTATCGGAAAAAGTCGAAACCCCTCGTAGGGAAAGGGTAACAGAAAAATTCCCTTCGAATAAAGCAACGAATGACACCGGCCGGTGTCTCTTTTGAAGCCGATTATGAGAACAGAAGGTAAAGTGTATCATACATTTTCAAATTTTTAACGTGTAGCGAAAAGTTTCCAACTATAACACTATTTTTTGATAATTCAATGTAATTTATTATCGTATGATCAAACGTGTAAAAGATAAATAACAATATATGGTACATTACGTTTTTATATATCAATAATGAAATAAATTTCATGATCATTGTTTAGTTACATAAGAAAATAATCTTCGTTGGGAGAAAACAAAAATTCACGTATAAAGTTTTAATTATAAAATAAAAGTCAAAATTTGGACAATATTATTTGGAATAGGATCATGGGATAAAGACTTATATCTAATCTCATCTAACCAACACAAATCAGAAGACCAACAACAGCCGGTGGGTCAGCGAGCTTTTATCGATTACCTTTATTGCATTACACGTTGTCTGTTCGTGACAGTAATGCCATTCGATTAACCATATGCTTCTGACTCCTGGGCGTAAATTAAAATAAGGCTTGGTGGTCGTTCTTCATTTGCTCGTTGCCCGTATAATAAACAAGCAAATGAGAAATAAGAGAATATTAAATTTTAACACTGATCCAAATTAATCCTTCTATTTATTTCTATAAAACGTATCGCGTATTAAATAGTTTAATATTGTTTTCATTAAAGGATCCAATAATTTTGCATTGCGATATGTGGTTTAATATAAATAAAAAGAAGATAAAAGAAAAAAAAAAAAGAAAAAACATAGAATATTATCGTAGCGAATTTCCACGGAAATGATTTATCGACCATTTCGACTCTCTCGAATCAATAACTGACTTCGAATGATTCACGATGCACAACAAATCTATTTTATATTGTTATCGTATCGGATTCGAGAGTTTACTTAAAATAAGTTACGAATATGTATTTAGAGAACGTGCTTGTTTCTCCGTTGGAAGTATTAGCAACATACACAAATACACACACAAACACACACGCACACGCACACGTTACGCCACTTACTATCACAATGAAGACATGGTAGTAAGTAATAGAACACTGCATACTCGTGTGAGATTGTACATGCTATCGCTAGTACTTGCTCTTCATTAAAACACTTGCTTCTATTTCAAATTATCCTTATCCTACGTTAGTAGTAAGCGCTTCGTTATTAAACATCAAAATCTAACAGTCTCGGTTTCAACAAGGCTTCATGTCTAAACGGAAATACGAGTCCTTCTATAGTTGCGTGAGCATAAAACACAAATACACACTCGCACACATACACACTGATTTTTTTGACCTTACATTAACGTTTACACCACAGATCATGTATAGATAACACAATTAATTAGTAAACTAAAATATATATATATTCTTAATTGGTAAAGTTCGTAATTAAACATACATATATCTAGAACAATATATTAATTAATAATTATTTTTACAATAACGGCAAAAACAGAAACCCCCACCCACCCGTACGTATTTTCAATTTTCGTTTAGAAAAAAAAACCGTCAGACGGATGAATGGTTGGTAAGATTTTCTTCCGATTGATCGAAACGAATCGGTGTGTCAAATTTCGAAGGGTGATCTTTGGTGGGTGATGACGCCTCACCAAAGGGTCAAAGGTTCAAAGTTCTGTGATAGTTGACGAAAGAACAAACGAACGAACGAACGAACGATCGAGTAAAAGAAATAAGAATAGAGCAAAAAAAAATGAGATTCCTTCCGATTCGGACCCCCGTACTATTTTGTAATCTAGGCCAAGGAGTTAGTACTACTACTCCCACTTTCAACTCTCTCAGTCTTTATATTTCGTGCGACCTTTTCGCGAGACTTTCGACTACTCTCTTTGCCTACACTCGAGCCGTCCAATTATTTTTTTTCACCATTATCTGTAGGTACATTTTTTTTCTCTCGACGTTTTTCAACTCGTTCTAACTCCTTATTCGAAGTTTGCTTTCCTTACGTACTTTTTTCTTCTTTTTTTCTCTTTTTTTCCCTCCCCCACCCCTCCTTAAAGAAGTCAGCCGGCTGGCCGAACCGAACGAAGGGAAAAAACGAATCAACGTACGAACGAACAAGTAAGAAATACAAAGAGAAAAAAAAAGAAAGAAAAAAAAAGAGAGAGAGATATTCAAAGACATCAATATCTTTGTCGCATTTTTCCTTCCTTCCTTCCTTCCTTCCTTCCTTCTAATATTCGACAAAGAAGAGAATCATCTTCTCGTTGGTTTAACTGGGCCAAGACGAAGGTCGACTCGACTTGACGAGTGATGTAATATCGATAATCGATTACGCGACTTATGATCAAGGATTAATACAGCACCCCCACTTCCCACCCCCAATGCTTTTCCTGAGATCCTAAAGAAAAATATGTAGTAAGATACGTGGCAGAGGAGTTTCACATTTATTACCAAGTGTCGTGAGACCCTTCGAGACCCCCCCACCACCACCCCCGCCTACCTTTCTCATGTTGTTCGTTTAGTAAGTTAATAGCAATGTGAGAAACGAGTTTTCCCAAATTCCCTTGACTCTCTATCTTTCTCTCTCTCTTTCTCTTTCTTAACGATATCGACGAACTCTCTTAAAGATATACTTTTTTTTCCCTCTTTTTTTCTCATGAACCATTTGAAAGTAATGTTTCTTAAATCGAAACAAACGAGAAAGATGATACGTGAGGTGAATTATCGATTAACATTTAGACGATATAGATGGTTTTCGAGAAACTCGACGTTATGAGATAATCGTATCACGTAGTAGGAGACATCTTCTCAGGGCTCGATGAAAACGTTCCAATTGATGACCTTCGAATTCTTCTTTTAACGGTCCTCTCTAAAAGAAATCGCACGTGGAATCGAAAGAGTAAACGACAATATTCGTCGTCGTCGTCCTTTATCTTTCGTAATCAATCGAACAATTATTTATATTCTCCAAATTGATACGATTATAATAATTCAATTAGTTGTTTCTCTCGTCGAAAAATAAAATTCTTAATAAGAAGGTATCATAGGGAATTTGGACATCAAAAAAAAAAATAGAACTTAATTTTGATAAGTTGGACGTTTCGTCCCTTTATTGGGACTTCTTCAGCAACTGGAAATTTTATTTTATTGTTATTTTTATATTACGAAATACATGAGACTCATAGATTATAAACCAATACCACCGCGTTAGCTGAGCATCATTTTACAACAGGACATAATTTTAAATTTGACGCAGCAACGATTTTAGATTTAGAAGAAAATTGGTATAAAAGAAACATTAGTGAAATGTATCATATAACGAACAATAACACGGTTAATTTTAGAACAGACACAAATAATTTAAACAACATCTATAACGGAATTTTTAAATTTAACTATAATAAATAGAACACCGTAATAGAGGACACCTTAACAGTGAAGATATCAAGACTAATAAACACTAGTCTAGATTGAAACAGTTTTATTGAGTGTTCAAATTATAACGGATTAAGACTTAACGAAATGTAGATGTTTTGTGTTTTGAATATTATTAAAATATAAAGAAAAATGTATGTCTGCTTAAAGAAAAAAGACGCTGAACTTTAGAGATTAAGATAACATGTAATTTTTATAATGTATGGGTCTCATGTATTTCGTAATATAAAAATAACAATAAAATAAAATTTCGTTACTGAAGAAGTCCCAATAAAGGGACGAAACGTCCAACTTATCAAAATTAAGTTCTATTTCTTTTTTTGATGTCCAAATTCCCTATGATACCTTCTTATTAAGATTATAATAATATTATGATCGCGTAATCATATCTCTTGAATACCCTCTAATAGATTTATTTGTTTACTTTTTAAAAAGAGAAAACTTATTTTTTTTAAATTACATGGAAAAGAATTTACCAAAAAAAGTAATGCAACGAAATAAGTACGGTACCTATTCCTTTCGAAACGTATTACAACGAAGCTAAATACAAGGAGGACGATCGAGATAGGCGTTTGCATCAAATTTGTGTTGTTAATTAAGAGTGAATGCAGAGTACGATAATTATCCACGAGGGCGGCGGGGCTGTTCTTAAGTTTAGATTTAAATACGTGTAATTTTATAAATAAACAAATGAAACAAATAGTTCTCTTTGATGTTTTTGTTTTAATCACGAAGTCTTAATTTAATTAAGGATTAATTAAAGGATTAGGATTAATTTTCTTAAAGCTCAACAGATTATTTTATATTGTTGATTTTGTGATTAACTGTCTAAGGTAACTGGCAATTACATTTTACATGCAGTATTATTCATTTTTATACTAATTGAGTTAAAAATAAATTAATTCCATTTCAACATTTTTTTACAGATATATTGGATGATTTATTAAAATTTTTTTCACGCTATTGTTATTTTTTCTTGACTTTGTGATGTCATAACCAATTATTCTATTTTTTTTCCTAAGTTAAAGGTAGGTTTTTACATATTTAAAAAATCAGATCATCTAGTGACAATAGAAATCGACCTTTCATTGTGAATATTGTACCCACATTTATAACACGCCGATCGTCCTCCTTGTATATAGGCTCCGTGCGTATTACAAAGAAATAGTTTTCTTTAACGTCGAAATGCGAATGATAACCAAACGAAAAGAAAATAAGCAAAAGCCGGTGGTACTTCGGTTACACGCGCACGTTGAGTTTTTCTTTTTACAATACAACAGTGAGGATGAGAGGTGGGGACAGAGGGAAAAGAAAGAAATGAAACAAAATAGAGGTGCGAAAAGATGAAAGAGAAAGGACCGGTGAAGATGTCGATGAAAAGGAAAAGAGTTAAAAAGTGGTGCTAGGGGTGGGGAGTGGGAGGGGAGGGGGAGGGATACGAAGAGAGAAATACTAGATGGTTGGTAGGAGAGACGTGAAACGAGCTCGGAACAGTTTCTTAACAAACTAACTTCGTTAGGACATCAAAGGTATCTTTTCGTTCGTACATCGAAGAGAGAAGGGATTAAGGGAACGAGATCAAAATAAAATGGAAAGTTTCTTTCCCCCCCCCCCCACTCCCATCCCGAACAAACTGCACTGCGAATGCACGCCGACGAAAGACAACAACAACGACAACGAAAAACAAGAAAAGAAACATAGCCAACGAGGGATGAATAAAGGAATAAAGGTTGCGAAAAAGAAAATGGCGAGGAGAGGAAAGTAATTCGGGGGAAAGTAGAGAGGAATAGTGTGTAAGGGAAAAATAGAATATATTATTGTGGGATAGGGCTGGGCAAATTATTTGAGAGAGAGTGTGTGTTACGTAACCTTGAATATTTAAAATAGAAAAATTAAAATAGAAAAAAGGATACAATTGAAAGTATAAAGAAGTGGTTTTAATATATTTTTAGCTGTATGTATCTCACGAATAGTGAGAAATAGAAAGAGAGTGTGTGTGAGAGAGGGGGAGAGAAAATGAGGGAGATGATCTTCGTGATATCGCACAAAAGGTGGCCCCGTGATTTAGTGGACGAACGACGATAGTAGTCTGAGGGTCATATCTCGTGATGGGAGAGAAGAGGAGAGGAGAGGAGAGGAAAACGCAAGGGAGTGTATGCGGTCGTCGGGTGAAGGGTTAAAATGGCGGACACGAGAAACGTGCACTCCACTTCGAGGAAAATTTGTCTTGCATACCGATGAGGTTCACTTTCCGAGGAACATCAACGACTTCTTTCTCTTATTTATCATCATTCTTACGTTCTTTTTTCGTAATTACACTTTTTATACTTTTTATACGCGGGTGTATCATTTGAAAAATCAAACTAATCACTGATACTTATATAAATGCAACGATTTATTACGAATGTCTATTATACGTAAACACATGATGATTTTTAATAATTTATCGAAATGAAGAAGTAACTTTGGAAGAAGTAGGCAAACGTTGGAAATCTTCCAAGAAAACGTTCACGCACGATCTCGAAGTTACGACGACGTTTCCTCCATCTCCATTCGTTTCCTCTTCTACGTTTCCTCCAGCTAATAATATTCTCTAAAGAGAGAGAGAGAGAGAAAGAGAGAGAGAGAAAGAGAGAAAATAAAAATCCCACTAAGTCTACTCTACTCGCACATTATCTTTCATCTATTACTCTTCTACTATTTTCATCCTTCTTAACCTTTCTATCTCGTTTTCTCGTAGGTCTCTACTTACGTTGGGATGATCGATGAGTCGTTAAAGTAACGGAATTTAAATTCTCCCTTTTTAGAGGAGGGGTGGGGAGAGAGAGGTTTCGTTGCTAGCTGCTTCTTCGATAATATTTCTCTCCTCTAGTTCCTGCAATTTCGTTGCAAGTTGCCAGCTTTCGAGCTTTGAACGCAGAAACGTTTGGTGTAACGTTTGGCTTTTGCTTGCATCGCGTGCACCCAACGATGTCTCCTCCTACTCTCTCGTAATAATTCCATTTGAACAAACGAGGACAACGTTTTTCATGCCTCGACAATATCACTAATAATGTTTCCCCATACGCTACCCCCGCTCGATATAGTCATAACCCTGGATTTAATAACTACGAACCTATGGTAGAACTAAGTGATACCGAAAAAAAAAAAAAAAAAAAAAAAATTAAATACCGTAAAATGATTGGCACCGATGGCAAACCGACGTTCGCCCAAAAATTTGACTCTCTCTCTTTTTTTTTTAACCCACTCTATCGACGTTGCTTTATTCTTTCCCCACCTTTCCCCCTTCACACACACACACACATTTTACGTTTAAATTGGATTACATTCGTACCACGTTCCGTTTGACGCGTTCGAAATCGTCCGAAAAGAAAAAAAGAACAAGACAACGAATAGAAAGCCCGGAACGTTTACAACTACGGGCAAAATTTGCAACGTTATTTGCGATTAAAAAAAAAGAAGAAAGAAAGAAAGAAAGAATGGATAGGAATATTTTAATATTACTCAAAATTTGCTAAGAATATTATATTAATTTTGACAAAGTCGATTAATAATCGTCATCAAATATACAAGATCTTCGTTTTAACGGGTAGTAACAACAGTTTACCGTAGGTTTGTCTAAAACTGAAGCCATGTAAACGGCATGTCGAACACGCTTTAGTTCGCTTCTTGTTTGTTACGTTAAATTTTGAAAGGGAACGTAAATGCTCGAGAGAGAGAGAGAGAGAGAGAGAGAGAGAGAGAAATTTCTCTCTCAGACACCGTCGTCATAGTTCGTTCTCTCGACGTAACAACGACCAACGTCGAAAATGCAAGCCTGCCTCCTGCCTGCTTGCCTGCCTGCCTGCAGGAAACAGCATAACAAATACTATTTGTCACGATTATCCTACTATTTGCCTCGGCTTCGTAACAAACGAATCCTCCCATCTAAAACGACGTTTATTCGTGCAAACGAGAGAACAACGCCAAATTATCGCGATTTACACATAAAGCACATTTTCCCCGCAAGTATCATTACGCTATGATAAACACGTTCAATTATAAAGAGAAAATATATATAATATTAATTATATATATACAAAGATGACGCAGACAGTGAACTCCCTCTTCTCCCCTGATTTAAGATTTACGAATAGAACATATACATATATATATATAACTATGTGCTACTTAGAATGACTCTTCGATCACGTTTCTTTTCTATTATATCATTTTGAAGAACGGAAGAGAAAGGAAAAAAAATAAACTACAGCGAATACGCAACGCAAATAAAGAAGAAGAAGAAGAATAAGAAGAAGAAAAAATATAAAAATATCGTCTAAAGCACAACGTCGAAATGATTCGTATAATAAAACGGGCCAAGTATTCTACCGGCAAATCCCGACCAAGCGTCGTCTCTTCGCTCTCTCAGTTCAAAGACCGAGAACTGCAAGCTGATAGCAAGAGAGAGAGAAAGAGAGAGAGGGAGAGAACTCGGCAGGTTTTCTTAAGAAGGATAAAGGCACTTAGACCACTAGGAGTTATGAAACCGATCCAGATCCCATCTCTTGTATGCTAGCGTATTATAATTAAAGCGGATTATCTAATAATTTTCGAGAGAGATGAATGCCAGGATCATCCGACGAGCGTAGAGGAGCGTAAGAGCACTACCTCGTTTTATCTATCTTCTCTCTCTCTCTCTCTCTCTCTCTCTCTCTCTCTCTCTCTCTCTCTCTCTCTCTCTCTCT
>NW_014569666.1:50441-59815 GCF_001313835.1 Polistes canadensis | reverse complement strand
TCTCTCTCTCTCTCTCTCTCTCTCTCTCTCTCTCTTTCTACAGGAGGAAGAGTTTATCCCGGATATTCTTCTTTAATTTCTTAATCCGTCCACCTGCTTTCGTTAAAACTCTCAATACCTTGAGCACAGTCAAAGGCGATGCAGACAGTGAACTCCCCAGCCCCCATTCCCCACCCCTTAGCATTAAGATTTACGGGTAGAGCATATAAAGCACGAAGCCACTTCCGATGCGATATAACGTCCGCTTTAATATGACGTATTTTAAAGGGAACGATTTGCATGATGAAAGGAGAAGAACTATGACTATAGTTTCGAGACACGAATCTAAAAGTAACGCACGCAAACCGGATTGAAATCTATGATTTTACGAGTCAGAGAAATACGCCTAGGATAGTATATACGTTATACAGGGTAGGTACACATATATATATTTATGTTTAGTTATATACTTCTTACACGTAACACGCACATACGATGATCCTATAGGATATTATATTACACATATTACGTAAGTGTATCAAGATTATACACGATGATATCGTTCACGACGACGGTCTTTATTTCGCGTAAACGGCAAGCAAGAGAGCCACGATTATTTTCCATCCCCGTGTGAGAAGATTCGAGTAGAGAGGTTGCTTTGACCGGGGGAAAAAAAAAAGGCACGGCGTGTTAAATTTCAAAGAAGAAAACTCATTTGTAAGTTCAATGACGGGCAAACGAACGCGAGCCTCGAGGAAAAAGTATTTTCATAGTGAATGTGTGTACCAACCAACCAACCAACCAGTTCGCCGTATCAACGGGAAAATAATATAGCGCTTCGGCCGTTATACCAATCTAAACCATCGACGATGGTCTAACTAGCACCCTTTTGAAACGAGAACCACGGGACTGGCTGGCTCTTGCAAGTGAATATTTCAAAAGCACCTGCTCTCGACGGCTTCGAAGAAAGGAATACGAAAAGCTGATACCCGCAGACCAGGAGTTGGAAAAGGCAACGTTCGACGGTTACCTCCTTCGACCACCACTACCACCACCACCAACACTATCCCGATATCAACGATCACTACCACGTACAAAATCGATTTTTACTCATTCCTGGCTACACTTAAAAAACTAAATCGCAACAATTTATTTTTCTTCTCCTTCCGAATTTTGTTCCCCAACGTCAAACGTATCGCCAAGATCGAACGAACGTCCAACTTTTTTTCGAAACACGCCTATTCGAACGCCTTTTTTCCACACAGAGTCAATCTTTTTTCTTAAAAAGAAAAAAATGAAAATAAAAGACCCTCTCTCTTTCATACCGAGTTCCCTTCCTCATTCAAAATACATTTCAATTAACAATGAAAATATAAATGATCGATCGTACGCGCGTTAACGTCCCAGTGACGAAGTATCAAAAAAGACATCTTTGATAACTAACGCGTCCCACATGGGGCTACTACCTAACAAAATCGGTTTATAGCGGCCTCAAAAAAGACCGCATTGAAATTCCTTTTGGCAAACCTTGCTCGAACGAATCCACGATTCTCCCCGCAAGCAGCAAGCACACCGAAATCCGGTTGTGGCTTGGACAAGGCACGGGGGGGAAAAAACAGCGAGTTGCGAAAATAGAAAGAAGGAGGTCAAAAGGAAGGCAGGAAGGCAGGAAGGAAGGAAGGAAAGAGAAATATATAAGAAAGAGAAGCAGAAGGGGGAGGGGAGGGAGGTTTCCAAGCAGAGGAGAAAAGAAGAAGAAGAACGGAGTAAAGCAAGCAAGCAAGCTAGATGGGAGAAAGGCGTGTCGGAGAAATTTATTTCACTTTCCCCGAGTCCCTCGTTTTTTATTCACCCTGGGAAATCCAGGATCATTTGAAATCAAGCCACGGCCCATCCGAGCTCCCCCGCCCGTCCCTGCACTCTCACCCTCTCTCTCTCTCTCCTTTCTTTTCTCCTTCGTATATCGGCAAGGAAGAAATCGCGGTAGTGGACAACTCCACCCTCGCAAGTCCCCTCGCTTCCATTGCCTTCATTCTCTCTCTCTCTCTCTCTCTTTCACTCACTCGCTCACTCAACTATCCTCTTTCTATAGCAGGACGGTTCTACACCGGGACGACTCGAATGGCGCTGATCGAGTTTTCATCCCCCAGGCTTCCTACTTCCGCCAAGAGAATCACCACCGCCAGCATAGCCGCCATCCTTCCAGTTAACCGACCACCCTCATCCTGATTCCTATTCGAGCCACACCGGGTTCGTTTATAACTTCGTTCCTTTTCGAACGATCCCTACGTCCTACCCTTCTACTCTTCCAACCGTGCCAAACCCAACCACCATCGCAACCTAGCTTACTCTCCCTTCCTTCTTCCCACCCTTTGCTCATCCTTCTCTTGCTTAAGCTCTCGTATGCGAACTAATAAACTACCGCCTCTCAGTTTCACCCTTCTCCTCCTCCCCCTCCTCCTTACTCGTTTCGTTCTCTTCGCTCGGTGTTTTCTTTCGACTATCTCTTCGCTGTTCTGAAAGATCGCAAGAAAGGGTGGAAGGGAAGAGAAGAGAAGGGAAGGGAAGAGAATCCAACGTTGGGTTGGATTCTATCCTGTCGCCGACGAACGATGTTCATTCGGGACTCCTTGCGCATGCGGATCCCAGTACTACTACTCGAGAGGATCCAGGAAAATTACCATAACGACATACATATATGGAGGAGAAGTGCCGTTAGAAAGCGCGTACCGGTTGCTGGATCCTTCCTTTTACTGCTTGGAATTGAGAATTTCGTGCGACCTTGAAAGGTTCAAGCTGATACCACCACGGAGGAGCGACCACCGCGGGGCATTACCAACACACAGACACACACCAGTGCCAGTTGGCCATAGAGGCAACTGATATACGCGCCGAGGTTTATGGTGGTAAGACTTTCGAATGGTAACCGGGCATGCCTATAAATCGTTCCGGCTTCCTTCTTCGGTTTAATGCCAACCCCATGGTGGTGGTAGTGGTGGTGGTGGTGCCTTTACTCTCTCTCTTTCTATCTCTCTATCTCTATCTCTTTCTCTACCGGGATTTTCATGTTTTACGGCTCCGTTTTTCGAGAGCTCTTCGTTGCACGCTAACGCGATATTAAAAGCGTACTCACGCTTGGATTGCTACTCTTTCGAAACTATGTATGGAGAGAGAAATCCCCCAAAAAATTACTTCGTTAATTGAAGTCAAAAGGTTCGCCAATAAAACGAAAAGAAAACGAAATATATATACGTATACGTATACATACGTATTAAATGGTTTTACTATACCTATCCTGTAAAACCCCTCCCCACCCACTCCCCACGTCCCCCGCCGCGAATGCAATAGTGTGTCAGAGTCTCGTCGTAGCCATTCTTTTTGTACTTTTGTTCGATACGTTTGACTTTTATCGTCAGGCTTTTATTTTTAACAGACAAGGGTAGAAGAAGGGGGGAGGGAAGGGGAAGGGAGGGCGACACCAGTTCTGTAAAGCTTTTGTTGTAAAGCTCCCAAACAATCTCGGGAATGAAATGCTTGGCCACCCCTTCAGTGATATCGATTCGCCGTCTGTCGCGTAAACTTTGGCACCGTTACAAAACAGTTTACATAAATGCCGAAAGGTTGCAATAATTTCGAATGGTGAAAAGTTTCGCCGGTCGTACGTGACCGTATACGAAGGCATCGCGCCAACTGACAATTACAAATTCCTTCGAGCTACCCGGATTACGGATCACGAAAGTCCTCTCAAAGCCGTGTTTCGTTAGAGCAGAAAAGTAGTAGCGGGAATTGAAAATCGATGAGATTCTTTCCTTTCCTTCCTCCTTACTTTTTTTCCCTTCCTTCTTTCTCTTGCGTTGTCTCTAACTCTCATCTTTTCCTATCCCCTACCATCTAACCCATTCCGATATTTCCGTCGATCGATCAGTTTACAAGAGGAGAAGCATTATCGCGATTGAAAAGATCACGATCGACGAGCAATATTCTTACGAATCTCTCTCTCTCTCTCTCTCTCTCTCTCTTTATTTGCACCCCCAACCGTCGTAAAATATGACCGCGCTATGGAACACCGCAGCTTTCTCATTTCCTTCAAGCTACTTTTTCATACTTCTTCCAAGATGCGGTAGAAACATTCTCAGCGATGAGAGATCTACTCTCTCTCTCTCTCTCTCTCTCTCTCTCTCCTTTGGAAATCGAACCGAATCGCATTCATCGAATCGCAAGAGTATATCGAAGATACAACAACGTGTTTACTTACATTTCTATCGATATTTTATACCCTCAAGGAGGGAACTCGGTCAGCCTTTCCGAGTTCGTTTACCGTAATCCAATGAAACGTATCTAAGACCCACGATTGGATTTCATCGTCAAAGGCAAAACCCAGAACGCAAATTTCGCACGATTTCGCGCGCACATTTGTAAAAAAAAAAAAAAAGAAAAAGGAAAACCAGCAGCGATTCAATGGATTCGATGGGTCGGTAGGTCGGTGCCCAGGGATAACAACATTTTCGAGACAAATTTCGCTTGGGAAACCTTCAAACGAATCGATATCCAAAGCCTCCTTCTTCTTTTTCTTCTTTTTCTTCTTCTTCTTCTTCTACTTCTTCTACTTCTTCTACTTCTTCTTCATCTTCTTCTTCTTCTTCTTCTTCTTCTTCTTCTTTCCGACGTCCTGATTATCCGAGCAAACTCCGTTATCTCGATTCCTCGCGACGACGAGCTCACTTGCCCCCGGGAGACGAACCAAAACCGTTCGACTGGAAACCCGAGCACGGCAGACTGCCAATTTCTTCATCAACCGAACACCACTGTTGCTCTCCGAATTGCCGCGATCTCCGACATCGTCCGACATTAATTCTCTCTCTCTCTCTCTCTCTCTCATTCGTTCCTACACGGCAAATCGATCCTTCGAAACAGACCGAGGAGATTCTCTCATTATCTATCGCTAAGAATAAAAGCGAAAGGAATAAGGACGAACCGAACCGTAGATATCTCACCTTATCTTGACATTTTCTTCTTCGTGCAATCTCGAGTGAAACTTTCTTGTCAGCCAAGAACGACGAAACGCAAAAAGAAGCCAAAGAAAATAAGAAGAAGAAGTAGAAGAAGTAGAAGAAGAAGAAGAAGACGGCAGCCGAGTCAGTGACGTGCTTCAAAGGATGAGAAGAGCATCGTGTCTCGAACTTCCGTTTCGGAACTTTCCAGATTACGATAGTAGGGTAGAATAGGGTAGGAGAGTTTCCTATGCTCGCTGTTTATTAGCTGCGAAATTCTGGCTAACCCCTCCCTCCCTCCCTCCCTTCTTCTCCTTCCACCCTTGGCCCCCAGTCCTAACCTTTCCCGCACCATCTACTACATTCTATAACCTATTTCACCCAAGAACCATTTCCCACGACGCAACTCAGACGATATTATCCTAGACTCTCTGGGAGGTGTTCGACGAATACCAAAGACGTGTTCGCAGAACTATATTCGAAAGATTAGAAGTGCGAACCGATGCGAATAGACGACGGACCACCACCACCACCACCGTTCTGCTCTGCTGCCAGGCATACTATCAGTCTGCTTTTCGTTTCCACCTTCTTCTTTCACTCACACCCCCCACCCACACTTCTATCTACTATGAAACTCGCACACAATCGCATACAGATGAACGCGGTCGTGGAACTCCGATTCTACCCGAGTTGTACTTTCCATCCACGAATTCTACCAGTATTGTCATGACGATGGGCATGACAATGAAATACATAAATATATGTATGTGTATACACATACACATTGATCGTATACAGAGAGAGAGAGAGAGACGTAACTGTACAAACATATTATCAAAGTATTATTCCAAAAACGCGTTGCGTGAAACGCATCGACGGATGCATTTTTTTTGTTTCTTTTTTCCCCCATTAAATCGAGATTACCATTTGGAATATTCGAGGAGTCTTCCGAAGCGAACTTTTTCCGAACAACAAAATAAAAATATCAAAAGTCTTGGGAAAAATCTAACGCGAGAGAAAAGGTATTTCTTCTCGTTCGAATTGTAAAAGAGATAACGGTTATACCATCCTCAGCATCCAACATGGATAACATCTACGCAACCCCAAAGGAATCCATCTCGGATTTCATTCGTTTTATGCGCACCGTTGAAACCATAAAAGTTTACTTCGAAGTACCTTTTTATTGAGCGAAAATGGAGAGTTACACTACGAGACCGCGTGGCACGTTAGACGGGTTAGAGTTTAGACGGTATAATATAGAAGAACGTCGCTAAAAATCTTCATTTTATTTTGAAAATAACAACGGGAATTTTCATACCTCATCTCCATTATCCCTTATTTTATTCGAGTTAATATATACGTCAATTTATTTTCGTAACATTACTCTTCCCCCTAGACAAAATAATTACTTATAAAAAGTATTATATATAATATAATATAATTCGTATATAATTACAATAGAATTTTACAAACTAATGTACAATTACAAATAAAATACAATTGGTATTCTTGAAAACTAATGTAGTATAATAGGTAAGATGCATACATACATACGTAATTACATAGAAAGCAATAATTTTGTTCGTAGGGTGAACTAACGATAGGATAATCAACGTAACATCTAGGATGATTATTAAGAGAAAATACAGAAAATAATCACAAATCGAGCGTATATTTTTGTCGTTTCCCCAAGCTCGACGCCTTTGAACGCACCGCAGCCCCATTTTTGCTCGAAAGCACGACCCCATGGGTGGCTTATCGTCGAAAGATAGACGAACGTCATACAGTCGGATTATCCGGATTTCAACGGTTCGAGATTGATCCTTCGTGGCCATTCAAGAAACGACGGCTCGGCAATTTCACGAATTTGCGAGCTCTCTCTCTCTCTCTCCCTCTCCCACGCTGGGTTCTTCTCTCGTTTTGGGTTCTTCTCTTCTCCCGTTGGGTTTTCGCTCGTCGCAAACACGTTCCACCCTCTCTAAACATAGACATTTCTTCGATCGACCGAAACGAAATGCGTAAGAGAGTTTCAAAAAAGCCATTTCTAAAAGAGGACGCCCGCGATTTCTACCATTTCAACTTATCTTATTGCACTTTTCGATTCTTTCATATTTATCGAGCGAAACGCGCCTCGGTTGAATTGTCGTTATCGTAGCCTTTCTCAAACTCCCCCCCCCCTTTCCTTCCTTCTCTCCTTTCCCTTCGTTACTTATCCGAATATCGAAAGATCGTCAGATATTATAGAGATCTAACGAGAAATATCTTTTATCCTTCTTCTTTATCATAGTTACACGTTTTAAAATAAATAATATAACGTGTCTTTTAATACAACAAGAAAAAATATAATCGAGATATCGTTACAATATCACGTAACAATACTTCTATCCAACTATCTCTGTGTATATAAAATAAATCACGCAATTTGTAGCCAATTTGTTGCACGTAAATCTTAAATAACACTTCGTTTAATTATATTTCCCAGGATTTTTTAATTAACTTATCTACATTATTACGATATTTGCTATATTAACAATTCGTCAAAAGAAAAAAGAATAAATTCCAAAAACTCACACACAGAGAGATAGTTTCTTTTTGGTCGTCGAATAAAACATAGAAAAACTCGAACAAGCCAATGCTTCTTATCTTTCTCTCAATTACCGTAAGCCGTTCGATATCGTGTGGGTATACCGTGTTTGAAATGGATATATACGACATAACTTTGTCCTGGTCTCTCCTTTCGACAATCTCACCGGAAATGGTGTAGCGAAGAAGGACTTGGTGTAGATAGAAGAGAAAGAGAGAGAGAGAGAGAGAGAGAGAGAGAGAGAGAGAGAGAAGTGCAAGGGAAGTGGACCAAGAGGAAGAACACGGAGAAGAGGATCCGGGAATGTACGCGTCCGGGACATATATTCCAATAGAACAATGCGATACTACGATGTAACGGAGAAGCAAAACCAGTTTTCCTTCGTTCGATGAACAGAAATTCTCCTCTTACGATTCAATTTCTTCGCTTGAATAATGCGCGCGAGTGTCATCATAAAAAAGAGAGAGAGAGAGAAAGAACAAGAAATGATTCTCGTAGCAAAAAGAAATTTGAAAAGGAAAGAAGAAAAATATAAAGTTAGTTCTACCGATGATATCCTTTCGATCTTCCCTCTTTATCGAAACCCTTGAAACCCATGAAAACCTTGCATTTTTCGTTGCGTTCGTATTTCGATCGATCGTAACCCGAATTTTAGTGGTGCTGTTGCTATAGCTGTTGCTATTGTTACTACTACTACTACTACTATTATTATTGTTGTCGTTACTTTACTTGCTAGTCCTGGCTCTACAGTTATGGGGTCTCTGTTACCAACGTTGCAACTGAATCGCGAATATTGTTGTTACGAGGGAACGATATATTGTTTCGTTCGGGGTAACGAACGATACAAGTTTTTACCGTTTAATCGATCTCTTTTGATGGGCCAAGTCGTGCGTCGCGTTTTAAAAAAAAAGCTCCTCTCGTTTTCTCCTTTCTGTTGGTTCTATATATGCACCGATGGAAAAACACGCTTCGATCCTATCTCAAAAGCCATATACAAAGTGATACTTTACGCCCACGCAACAGGTACCACGGTACATCGCGGTATTACCTACGTGCTCAAAGGAAACACACGCGTGTTAAGTATGCAACGATGGTATAGGTATATACAACCTTGATACGTCATACCCTTTTCGAACTTTCCTTTCTTCTTCCACCCATTTTTGGTATTCATCGAAAAATATTATTGTAACTTGTTTTACATTGATCAAATTAATACCAATTTATACATTTATAATTCTTCATCATCATCATTGATCGGGTTCATTTTATTCTCTTTTTTTATTTCATGCAAATATAATCAAACGAGACGTATCGAAACAACAATAACAACTACGAGTTATATATTTAATATTGCAAGAAAAATAATTAATAGAAAGATTATTACTTTTCGAAATCGACTTACCCGACCGTAACAATACATTGAACAAATTACTACGTACACGTTAGTGGTTAGATGTTAGAAACTTGTTTGGAATGAGTTAGTCCACCATCCACGAACAGATCGAATTTAGTCATGGAATACCGAAAGTGCTTCTTCGATAATGTTGTTAACGAAGCTTTACTATATTGTGAAGTGTATCGCGAATAATTGCTATTGCCGATCGTATCGAGCATCGAGAATTACCCTGCTTTTAAGTTTTTCTTTTTCTTGTTTTTCTTTTTGTTATAAGAAAAAATTCTTATAACACAGGTTGAAGAGCGTCGGCTCGGTAAAATATGCGATGTAATATTTCTATCAAGTCTTCGTCTTCTTCTTCTTCTTCTTCTTCTTCTTCTTCTTCTTCTTCTTCTTCTTCTTCTTCTTCTTCTTCTTCTTCTTC
>NW_014569666.1:12452-50421 GCF_001313835.1 Polistes canadensis | reverse complement strand
TATAATAATAATAATAATAATAATAATAATAATAATAATAATAATAATAATAATAATAATAATAATAATAATATCAAACTCTTTCGAACGTTACAAGTTTAAAAAGAAGAAAATTATCTTACGTTCGCAAATTAAAGGAGACGTTTGATGCTAAACGTCAAGATCGAAAATCCTAGCAATTCGTGACGGTAATGAGGGAAAGATCGAAAGGAACGTTCTCGGAGATATAAGCATCATTTCGTTTCGCAAACAAGTCGAGTTCGTTCTTTCCTTCGTTCATTCGTTCGTTGGCTCTGTTAATTCTTCGAGTCGCATTCTAATAAAAGCAATCGAGAAGTTCGAAGAAACGCGAGAAAGATAGTCTCGTAAAATCCCCGACGAAAGGACGACGAGAAATCAAAGAAGAAAGAAGACAACTATCGATAGTCGAACCCAGTTTACCTTCTCGTAGTAGTTTCTTTCAATGTAGAAAAGGAAACTTTAAGTTTTGCAGTTAAAGAGTAAAAGAATCTAACGACTCGATGGAGCTGACTTCTCCTTCGTTTCATGGTAAAAATTAATTCAAAAATTAAACGGTCAAAAATAAATACAAATCTTCTTCGATATAATGTGAAATTATTTTCAAATATTTCTTATCCGCTTGAGATTATATAAAAAAAAAAAAAAAAATCGAAAAGTAAAATCCTTTCTATCCTTTCATTGTCTCATATTTGGATATATTATAGAATTATTTCGACGAGTTATACTCTAATAAATATTTAATATGTTACATAAATGAAAATACAAGTAGATGGGTGCGCTAAAGAATTTTAATCTCGGTAAGAAAAGAAGGAAAAGGCATTCAAAGGATCGCCAATGGGGCCTTCCTTGGTATTTTGAATTTAAAGATAGTTCATCGCGATTACCCTCTTCAATTCTGCGCCAAGGGAAATACCATAAAAAACACTATCAAATCTCTAATCAAGAAGTTTCGAGGAGCACGAAGTTCCTAGAGGAAAAGATGGTAAAGATCAAGAGGAGGAGGAGGAGGAGGAGGAGGATGGTAAGAACGAGAGACGGCGAGTTTTAGCTTCGACGAAGAAGAGAAGCAAATCGAGAGGCAAACAAAAGAAAAAGAAAAAGAGAAAGAAGAGAATATTACAGAGAAAAGCACCTGAGTGGTCTGCGAGCCCGATTTACCACGAAAACATGTTATTCCTTTTGTTGCACATACACACACACGTATACACGCGCGAGCGTAATATCCGTACCCCACACTTTTCTTAATGAAATATTTAAACTTCCAAATATATATAAGAAATATTTTTCCCTCGCGTGTCAGAATAAAATAATATAATTAATTTAAATAAACAATATTAAATATATATATATTGCAATTTTGCCCGTAATTATTTAAAAAAAAAAAATAAAAGAAAAATTGTCGAAGAATTCGTAGATAAGCCGATCGTTATTAACACGAAAAATGGACATCATTCGACCGATCGAACGTTTTCAACGATAAATTATTTTTCTTGAGGGTCTCTTCGCCGTTAGGTAATTAGATTTATTAAGTCGGTCCTGTTTACACGAAGCCTCGGGCGCGTGATTTATTGAAGAGGACCCTTCACCGAGAGGGAACGTCGTTGGAAGAGGACGGTGAAGGTTGCTTGTTACGAAGATTATGAGGTGAATTCTGTCTCTCCCTCTATTTCATTTCCCACCACTACTACTACTACTACTGCCACTACTACTACTACTGCCACCACCCCCGTTCCATCGGCTACCCTTCCTTCTCCTCCACTAACTTTTCTCGTCCTTCCTCCCTCGTCACTTCGTTTAATCAACTTCAATAAGCCTACTCCTATAAGTAGACTAATCTCACTTTGAAGGGAAACTAACGTTCATTCTCTCATATTCTCTCTTACTCTCTCTCTCTCTCTCTCTCTTGGTATTTCATTGGCCAAATTTCTATAAAGAAATTGTAGAATAAGAAAACGATCAAACGTGTATGCCGACCCCCCCTCCCTTTTCTAAACACGTATTGTCTATGTACTTTACAAAACAAACTTTAATAAGTCTCGAAATATTATTAATCGTGCTTCTCTCCTAATTTCATAACTTTGAACTTTCAACGTCAAAACTAGTTAATGCTCGTTTGTCAAACTAAGCTCGGGCACTATTCAAATTATTTCTAGATTTCTAGACAGATATTCTAATCCAAAGATATTCCAATTTAGATGAAAAAGGGTTTAGACAACGGGGCTGGGGCGGGGAAGAAAAATAATAATAAATAATACGGGTTTTTCGGAGTTATAGAAAAATTGCATTCTCCTTTGTACGAAGTTAAAATCGCTTGATTCAAATAGCGTGTGGCAAGTGAATAAGGGTTAATAGTGTGGGAAACACGGTAGGAAATGGAAGGCGAGTCAGTTTAAGCGACGAGCGCACCAAAGTTATCTGCCGAGCTAAACCCAAAATCTCCCTCATAAAAGTGGTAAGGAACCCCTGTTTGGGGAAACAATGGTGCTGCTACTGGAATCTCCGGTTGGTTCGTAAAAGTTCGGTCGAACCGAATAAAATAAGAGAGAGAAGGAGAGAGAGACAGAGAGAGAGACAGAGAGAGAGACAGAGACAGAGAAAGAGAGATAGTAACAGAAAATAGAAAAGAAAAGAAAAAAAAAGAGAGCAGGGAGATAGAAAGAAAGAAAGAGAGAGAGAGAGAGAAATAAAAGAAAAGATGAAACGAACGAGATTGGACAGAGGAAAAAAAAACCAGAGGATTCGTTTTTAACCTCTGTGAAAGCCGTCCAATAAATATCGCCGCTCGTTATTAGCGTTTTAATTCAGTCCAGTGACGGTAACTTAATCCGCGTGGCTGCCGAATAATCGAGAAAACGTTGTGAAGGGAATAGTAGACGATGAGGGGGGCGGTGGGGCTGATGGGGGGCCAGTTTTTACGAACGATTGTGGGAAGAAAAGTCTAACATTAAGCTGGAGCAGCCCCATCGAGAGACCAGCCGGTTAGAGCAGAGAGCACAAATTAAAAACTTCAGGAACGATGGTGTTCTATTCACGTTAGTATGCGCGTTAGTATGTGCTTTAGTATTCGCGTACCAAAGTCCAACCAACCAACTCTTTTTTCGTATGCATAAATGCTTCAAATAAATCATGCAAAGAGCTACGAAATTATTTGACAAGTTAGGAGAAATCCTCCTCTACCCCCCCCACCCCCTCCCACCCCAATACATACAAGTAGCTCGACTAATTTTTAATATGCACAGATGCGACGATGTTTCTTTTAATAACGCTCGGGAATATTATACTATGATTATAGTTTTTTCATGTGATGACGACTCTCTTTAAAAGGGTAAAAATTATAATATTTCTCTTCTTCTATTTCATTTTCGTTTTATAAATGTATATATATATATATCGTTTCAATGATGGAATAACAAAACAAACTTACCACTTTGTCAGCCAATTTTCTAACTCGGCATGGCAGATAAACCGTTTGTCCAACGAAGGCCGTAACATTAGGAGCAGTCGGCTCGAAAATAGGCAAATCCGTGTCGACGTAATCGTTAGTGGCGACGGGATCGTTGACATTCCTACGGGAATTTCCTTTGGACATTTCGCGTACATGAGCAGGCTCTGAAACAAAATGATTTTGGTTCCACAATACTAATCATCATCTTAATATCGTAGAAACTATGTTTAGGTAAAAGGTGTCGTCGTCCCTTCCCCTCTCCCTCTCACCGATCGTTAGTTCGAAACGGAAACGTAAAGAGAATTTCCGGTGAACTCGAAAGCTTCCTCGACCATCCCCCAATCCCCCCTCTGCCCCTCTGACCCCCTGCCCCTATCGTACACGCGTTATATTATCTCTAAGAGTTTCTGGAACGCAGTCATCGAACTCCGGTCTCATTCAAATGGCTGTCGGGGTCTATTCGAATCGCTTTCTCTCTCTCTCTCGTTAGTATACCTTCGAGCGATTCTCCATCATCATCGATCATCATCAGCGTGAGCGACGATACCATTGGTGTTTGACAGGGATTGATTTGAAAGGAAAGTTGCTAATAAAACCTGAGAGACTGTGACTTCGACTAATATACTTGAGAAAGTGATAGGTTCCAGCCTATAACCATCGTCTATTTCTTTTTTTTTCCTTACTTCTTCTTTTTGTTTTCTATTTATATTTTCAGAGGATAGAAAATCTATAGAAAACGAGTTTTGCATCGATGAACCGTAAAATCGAAAACGAAAAGGGAAAAGAGAATGAGGATTTTTTTCTTTTTTTTTATGGACCGAACGATACTTTTTCCACGCATATTAACACTTTCCACGATGCGATCGATTAATTACTAAAATTAACTAGGAGAAAATAGATATAGAAAAAAGAGAAAGTAAAAGAGAGAGAGAGAGAGAGAGAGAAAGGGAGAGAGAGAGAGAGATAGATAGTGAAAGCCCGGGAATCTCGCGAACGCGTGTAACATTTGGTAATATCCGACAAATACAAGCAGGTAAATCCTCATACGTCAAGTGAGAATGCACGTTCGCTGAATTGTCAAACGAACCTGCGCAGAACGATATACTGACATCGTAATTTACTGGATCGACCATTTCGCATAAACAACATCCTTCATCCAACGCGTAGTCGCACGCCCATCCGACTATTCCTCTTCCCCCACGACGTGAATTTCGCGCGAGCGTTCTCGCAAACACGCATACGAAGAGAAACGAGGAGAGACAGAGACACAAAGAGAGAAATAGAGACAGAGTGTGAGAGTGAGAGAGAGAGAGAGACAGAGAGAAATCCTGCCGACTCTTCGCAGAGTCTCCTGGCGCACAGATAACGCCCGTATACGCAGCATCCACTAATCGCGTTATACAAATGACTAAAATTCAGCCTTGAGCCTGGCGTTACCACGAACCTGAATTTCATGAAAGTTCTTGCAACGCTCCCGATAACGTTAAATTAATCGACAGAAAGCCAACGCTATCGTGAATAGAAATGAAATATATTTCGAGCGCGTATGTAATATAATTCATCTAACAAATCGCCTTTCTCCTTTACGTACAAACATGTACCTACCCCTATACAGCGAGGGGGGGAGGGCATAGTATACACGCGTTTGTATATACGTTTCACAAGGTTTTACATACTTTAAATCTTAACTTTATTACGATATATATGTCTTGCCGACATACATACATATATATATATATATACAGTTTGTTAAAAAAAATGTCTTCTTATTCCAAGTGTGTAAAAAAAAAATACCAAAAGCAAACGAAATATCTCGAATTCCAGGATATTCTTTTGAAAGGAAGTGTAAAGAAAGGAAGATGTAAAAAAAAAAAGGATGAAGAAAATGGATAATGCGCGTATAGTTTTTATCTTCCGTTACGAAAAAATAATAATAATAAAAAAAAAGGAGAGAAAAAAAGGATAAAGTATTATCTTTACATTTCTCTTTCCGCCGACATATTTCTCTGGGCGCCTTCTCATCCTCTATCTCTCTCTCTCTCTCTCTCTCTCTCTCTCTCTCTCTCTCTCTTTCTTGCTATCTCTTTCCGTGGCGCCCTTTTAGAGCACGCGCCACGCGAGAAAGTGCCGTCCATGGTGGTGCTGGATGACGAATGGCATCTAAATCCACGGTTCCAACGTATGAAACGAGAGAAGAGCAAGAATAAATTTCGGTTCGGGTAACAAGTAACGACGCGTGTCCGAGTTTCGTTTTCCCTTTGTAAATGTGTGTATGTATGCGCGCACACACACACACACACACACACACACACACAAATATCCAACACTCGACACGTTCGAAGAAAATGAAAGAAGAATGTATTAGGTGAGTTTCGAGTAGGTGTGTTGTATCTTGTTCGAAAGTTAAAATCAAATAAAAAAAAAAAATAAAACATCTTTTATGAATTATTCATAATGAACGCGCATTCGTGAAAACCACGAAACCGCCCTTTCGAAGTGGCACCATCACCATCATGGCACGCACGCACGTACGTACGTACATGTCCCCAATATTTTGCCATGGAGTCCCGCCGAGATTCGACAGCCTTAAACCACCGCCGCGTAATTTCTCCCCATTTCCTGACGCACGAAACAATACGAACGAAAGTTTACGGCTCCGCTGGACCACCGAGAGTATCATACATTTTCAACGTACCGCTCGTAAACTGTGGTCAAACGTTACCTAACAGTCGCCAAGCCGCTACAACGCTATACGACTAGCTTATTCGATCTTTATTATATTTATTTAATGCCTATTTTATTTTTTATTTAACATTAAACGGTACCATTACATTATCGTTCGAATCGACCGATTGTCAATTTTTCGATCAGTCGATAAATTTTCATTACATAAATTTTTTGCTATACATGTGTCATTTGATTTCGTTATATAATAATTATACGCGAAACTCGATACGTTTAGTATTAAATACTATCAACATTTACTAACAATATTTTTGTTCGTTCCAACGATATAATAATAATATTACGATTATACTTTCTCCCTCTCGTTAACTACGAATATCTATGAATTCAAAACGCATATAAATTATTGTTATTAAATATTTGCATTTATATGTATAAGCAAATAATAATCGTCGAGTTGACGTATAATACGAAACATTCGCAAAAATTGAATGGCATACTCGGGTACACGATTAACTACTACCGGAAACTCTCATGCGACCTTCTTAGAATTTCAGAGGACGAAGGAAGCCAGATGGAATTTCCGAGAAGAAGACGAAATGATCTTCACGCCCTGCAAATGGGAACATACCTCGACTCGTAGTGGTGCGTGTGTTAGACACGTGCACGATTTTCTTGTCTACAAGTATGTGCATTCTCTCTCTCTCTCTCTCTCTCTCTCTCTCTCTCTCTCTCTCTCTTTCTCTTTATTTTTTATATTTATTGAATTTTATGAATTTCTATAACGAGCACTCGATAAACAGATATTTCATTCAATTTTAACAACAATTATTTGATAAGAAACCACCTCTCTCTCTATCTCGTAGATAAACAATCTTCCTATAAAAACAATCCAACTTTGTAGAAATATATTTTCAATCCACCTTAAAGGTACACCTTATATTTTCTAACAAATAAAGGAGGAGAGATAAACAAATGAAAAGAGAACGAAAAATAGTACAATAAAACGAAGAGCAGAAGAAAGAAAAAAAAAAAAAGAAATAAAGACGAAAAAGAAAGTATATTTCCTCCATGAATCTGCCGCAAAAAGCAGGTGTCTCGCTTAGAGTGTTTGTTGGTATGAAGGAAAAGAAGAAAAAAGAAAAAAAGAAAAAAAGGAAAAGGGACGAGGGAGAGACTATGTGCTAGGTTAAAAGGCGACACGGAACGCTCTTAAAGGCTCGATCGTGTTTAAAAAAAGGATAGAAAAAGAGAGAGAGAAAAAAAGAGAAAGAAAGGAAGAGAGAGAGAGAGAGAGAGGTAGGGCAAAATAGGGGACCGGCGCTAATAAAACTGGACTAAAGCCGGTCTCTCCAACTTTTGAGAAATGGCGAATAAAGGAAGAAACGCGAGAAACAAAAGCGGAAACGGGAGTTGCAAAACGGAAACGGAGAAGAGAAAGATGAGATGTAGAGGGAAGAAGTTTCTCTTCTCGACCCGAAGGAATTCCTTCTCCTTTTTCTTTTTCTTTTTCTTCTACCATCTCTCTCTCTCTCTCTCTCTCTCTCTCTCTCTCTCTCTCTTTCTCTCTCTTTCTCTCTCTCTCTCTCTCTCTCTTTCTATTTTTCTCTCTCCCCCTCGGTTCTTACGGTCCCGTAAAAATCTACGGTGCAGCATTGACTCCCCCGTATGTGCATACACTCTCCTTATCGTATAGGTACGTGTGTTTGTATACGAACGAACCGCTATCTCAGACTACGTATTCGTATATACGTGTAAAAGGAGTAGTCCACGACTACCAACAAAGAATAAGAGAAGAACGATCCACACATGGTTACCGAGAAGTTATGAGAGCGTTTGTTCCACCCTTGGAAAAAAGGAAAAAGGAATAAGAAAGGAAAAGAAGTGCTATAAAGAGAGGAAACTAAATGCGAAAATGGTGCAAGAAAAAGGAACCGACAAAAAAAAAATTGAAATATCGTTCCTCCTTGATACGCTCTAAGAATTCGACTCAATATCAGCTATTTCCCCCATTTTATAAGGTTCACTGCGACAAGATGTAAAGTATATATCTATATGTATATGTATATACTCCTTTCGATGTTGCATGACTGGCAAACAAGTAGCAAAGATCAAACGTTTATAGATGGAATCTGACAGAGTAAACTTTATTCACACTTATATGGACAAGATTTGCTGAAATTGAGTACTCTTTTATGTATATTATACTTGCATAAAAATATCCAATGAACGCGGAGAAAAATGGAAGAAAAAGAATAAGGGAAAAAAAATGGAAAAAAAACAATGAAGAAAGAAAGAAGGTATCCCAACCATGAACCAGACGGAATCATTCTTCTCCACTAGACCGAGCAATTTTCTCTTTAACGTTCCCACGCTTTATTGAAAACGCCGAGAGTATAGGAACATCCAAGTTCGTAATTTGCACTGAGAAAGAGAGAGAAAGAGTAGTAGAACGATTCTAGCAGGAAACGCATTGGGGATCCAGTCGAAAGTTCAATCTCATCTATGTCCGCGTTTCGACCGATATTTTGTTCTGATGCACTTATACCTTGCCACGAGTGAGATTGATTTTTCCGATTCTGAACTTTTTATATTGAGCAGAAAAATAGCTCGGACTCTTACTGGTAGAATTCGTATTAACAATTATACCGGACTACTATAAATTTAATTATTACGCGATCGAATGCTACCAATGCCTACCATTTCATCGTAGATGAACGAATCTGAAAATGACAAATAAATGAGAAATCCCAACATTGGTTTCTCAATTACGCTTTTCAAAACTTAAACTACGTCGTTTTTCACAATCGTGGGGAGGAAAAAAAAGAATAAAAAAATACAAAAATATAAGTTCAGTAAGGTTGTTCGTACTAGGCATGATGCAGTTTGTCGAAATAAAAAGTCAAAATGATTTTGAACATAGCTAGGAACACACATGGGCCATTGTTAAAACTTCAATAGGAATTCGTTTAACAAAAATCGAAAAGTTGACCGATCGTAAAGCGTCACTACTTTTTAAAAACAGTATCAAAGCTTTCAATCTCCAAAATGCAGCGTGAAAATTCCCGTTGAATTTTGAATATCCATTGTGACGTCACTTGAGCTGAACGTTTCCTTCCCCTCCTCCTCCTCCTCCTCCTCCCCAAACTACTCTCCATCTAACACCGTTTTACCATTGACGAAAAATATGTTACAACGTACGTTTGCGAATACAAACACAAGGGGAGTGCAATAAACGAACACACGTTGGGGAATATTTTTTTTGTTTTCTCCTCTTTCGTCGAACTTTACTAAATCCGAAGTAACGTTAATTCAAGCAAAACTTTGATATTACTTCTCAGAAATGGGGGAACGATTATCATTAATAAAATTTACTACTTCTAACTCGTCGTAAGTAAATCGATTGACTCAATGAATCTACCCCTAAACTTATTTAATTAATATTAAATGTAAAGTAACGATAGAAATTGTCAAATATCTTATAAAATATTAACATCATTTCTATATGACATTGGGTTAATATTTTTATACGCAGAGATACCAAAAAAATCGATTGATTTAAATAAAACAAATAAATGAGATCGCATTAGAAAACAAAGTGCAATTTCTTTCAAAATCTCCTCTATCATTTTTATCTATTTTTACTTGAAAAAAAACAGTAACCCATTCTAGTTGTCAAAATCATCTTTTTTATATAATAATAATTGATTAAAAACGATTTTTAATATAATATTAGATCTATGGATAGTAAGAGAAAAAATTCGTAGAATTTATTATTGAACGTGTAGACGTGGAAAAAACGTATACTATCTCTCACGTCGTTTAAAGTGTCTTATTAAAAAGAAAAAAAAGGAAAAATAAGCACCGTTTTATTGCATCGAGAGAGAGAGAGAGAAAAAGAGAGAAAGAGAGAGAGAGAGAGAGATACATATCTGGAAAAACAAATACACGAGGGCAGTGTCATCGCGTGTCGAGAATAAAAAAAAGTAACCATTTATCAAGGGAGCTCTTAACGTGAGAAAATGTTCCTAGATGTTCTCGACGAAACGTTCGAAACACGTACGTGTTTGTCACCAAATATTATAAGAACATGAAATAAATTCACCAGAACGAAACATTTGAAATTTCGATAATTACTTTCAAATTAACGAAGGAACGGGGAGAAGGTATGGGGGTGGGTTAATGTATCCAATGGTTTAAATGTCAACACAAAATTCGCATAATCAAAATCGTCTTAGAGGTAAGAGAATACGTGAAATACTATCGAATCGTCGACAAAGTTGAAAGTTCAGTGAATGCATTGTAACTATCCCGTTTACTTCGTCCGAACTATGTACACAAGCATTAGATATCCAATATGTATGTGTGTGTGTGTGCGTGCGTGCATACGCGTAAGTAAATTTGTACACGCGACGAAGTTCTGATTCACCGTGAAACGTTTCTTGCCGAGTAAGTAGGAAAGCAAGCAAGCAAGCAACATCTAGATAAGCGTTCATGGAATTTACCATTAGTTAATAGTTCGAAAATTGCTAGAGACCAGATTTCAAAGCAAAAAGTAACATCTGCTTCGAGTTAACGCAACGTTGAAAATGATCGCTAAAACGGTATTCCAACGAACAGTATTCCTCGCCGTTCGGAATGAATTCTCCTTTTCTTTTTTTCTTTTTTTTTCAATATCGCGTTTAAATAGAAAATCAAGATCTCTATTATCAATTCAAATCCAATAGGATCCAATTTATCAAAGGTAACGTAAAGCAAGACAGAAGAGGAAGGGCTGGTTCGCGAACACTCGAGAGAAAGGTAGTGAATCATTCTATGAGTATAAATTAGTTTACCCTAGCAACTCCGGTTAATTAATTACGCTAAATTGTCCTAAGAGTAAATAACTGCCGGCACCTAGGGCAGTCTTCCTTTCCCTCCCCGTCCCTCCTCTTCTTGCCAGGGACCGCGTGATGCGTTTCCGGAAGACGAGCTACGTTCCCGTTTTGTTTTCGGTCGGACCGTTTACGATTCGAGCATTGTCTCTTGGCAAGGAATTACGACAACGACGACGACAACGACGATGTTACCGTATCCTAAAATGGCTTTGATGATTATTTTTACATCTAATTCACACATTTATACCGTTTAAGAAAAACGTTTAAAGAAACTTTTGCGTTTACGATGGTATATAATCGATTAAAAATAAATAAACACTTTATCCTTTTTTCGAAAAACATAATTGATCGTAATATAATAGAAGTTAGACATAAGAGAATATAAAATAAAATGGAACCGGAAGAAATTAGGTTTAGAACGCATACATTCTCGTTCGATGTGCGCACGCTAATATATCTTAAGACTTGGTCCAAACACGCTCCGTTTAGCAGGGTGCTTTTGTCCGGGCGAATAAGTCTACTACAAGCAGGTTCCGAAGTTTCAAATACACCACCATATACACAGCACGTCTGTTCTTCGTACTTTATCTCCTGAGCCGGCTCTGAATGCAGAACGTGCTTTGCATCGGGGGGTCTCCTTCAAGCACTTAGATACGATTATTCGTTTGAAAGGAATGCCCGCCCGCGAGTTCGTGCCAAGTAGAATTATAGTCGTTTACGTTTCCCACTTAATCCGCGAATCGCGATCATTCTGATAACTAGTCTGCCCTGTCCTTATTGTTTAATGAATTCCGATGATAATGTACCCGACGAAGATACGAAGAAAAAAAAAAAAAGGACAAAATATTTCAAACGTTACCCTCAGCATTGTATTACCCTAATCTTTAACAAACGCTGACCTCATACAACAACACGTTGGCCACGCGCAAATGCAACCGAATGGTAAACATTTACACCGCTAAAACCAGATGTTTAGTTCGCAGACCGGTGGTGGTACAACTGCTGCTTTCGGTTCAAGAAACCAATTAAAACACAATCGTATATTTTCGAAAGTACGTAAAATGGTATTTAATTGGAAATAATAATCGAATGATATTCCAGTCCCATATTGTTCTTATTATTAAAACGTTTATTAAAATAAACACAAGTGATCAAATATCATTTTTTAAATCATTATTCTATATTCGTAACTAAATAAATCGGCCCCATCGTAGAAAGTAAGAAGAAGAAGAAGAGAGGCGAAATAAAAAGTAAGCATATTGCGACGTCAGAGAATTTTTTTTCCCGGTCTACACAGATTTAGCTGGAACTTTTCGTACATTCTCTAATACGTTGGAGAATACCGAAACTACACCGGAATATTTAAGAACGCATATGTGAATTTTACGGCACCACGTGCGTACCATAAAGAGCGAACGTTCCTCGAAAAAATACAGGGCAACAAAGAAAGTCGGTGTAGGTGTCGTGGTCACTAGATATTTAGCTTTATATACACACACACACGTGGTTCGTATTAAAAATAAATATCATTCAGAAATAAAACGTTATATCGCGATATCGGTTCCAATTCTTCAACAAAGATACTTTTTCAAGGTTTCACATGCTCTCATCGGTATATTCGTTTTTTCCTTGACATTTTGACGTTGTTAGCGGAAGGAAAAAAGACGCGCGCGCGCGTGTGTGTGTGTGTGTGTGTATGCGTAAGCAAATATATCGGTTACATGTTAATACCTTAAAAATAGAAAAAAAGTAAATAACATAGATTTTGTAGCTTTTGATGTAGCAGCCTGTACAAGGAGAAAGACATGACACAGCACATAGCACGATGATTCGTAAGAGAAAAAATGGCTTGTACACGCGACTTGTGGCTCATAATGTAATATAAAAGTTCCAACGACGAAAGATAAAAGTCCAAGCGAGTTCTACGAACGTACATTTAATTTATCTTTACAAATCTTGACAATTACACGGTAATTGTTAATAACACTCGCAATTTGCGCTTACTACGTTGCCCGGTAGTACATGTTGCATTTAAAGCTCTCGTTCATACGTTTAATTTGTCTCTATTTTGTGTGTATCCTGAAACGGGAGGGGTGGAGGGTAGGGGTGGGGGATTACACGTATTCCTACAATCCTACGAATAAAACTCGAGAGTATAAATGCGTGCACAAGGTGACAGGAATACCTTCGACAATTATTCGTAGATGTTTTTGTTTAGGTAATTCTGAGCCTGTATCCTACGTTTATTAAACAGCAAAAACAAAAATATTCGAAAAAAAGAAAAAAAAGTGAGAGAGAAAGGAAAATTGGCTTACCAACCTGAAAGAATGGTTCCGGGCAGCAACGCACAGAAGCTCAAGTACGTAAGCAACACTCGCCAACACTCATGACGTGCCTTTTGGCAGTAGTCCAGTTTTTTCTCGTTCGGTAGGCCACTGATTCTTGGCCCCTTCATCTTGCACGGTGCCGCATACTTTTCGTTCCAGCCACGTAGACACGCGCGTACACACGTTTACGCACACGACCCGTTTAAAAGGAACTTCGATAATGTACCCACAAGGTAATACCTTCAACTACCTCTTCTTCTTCTTCTTCTTCTTCTTCTTCTTCTTCTTCTTCTTCTTCTTCTTCTTCTTCTTCTTCTTCTTCTTCTTCTTCTTCTTCTTCTTCCTCTTTTTAAGCCCGCATGAGAAACGTGAAATTGTGTAACGACCTCGAAACACGTGCTTCAAAAACGTTGCACTCGCGTACGTAGCAGTTACGCCTTTTTTCCTTTCCCTCGTTTCTTCGATTCATCGTTAAACTTGTTAACATTTTCAACTTTTCGCCTATCTCAAAAAAGCTTCGCGACGTTGTTTAACTTCACGTTTTATACGAAACGACGACGAGGATCACCGTGCTCGTTTCGTCGAGCATTCGAACGAAACTGCTGTCCTTCTAATCCAATAGGAATGCTACGTTTCTCTCTCTTTCTCTCTCTTCTCTCCCTTAGAATTCTTTCGGTTTCCTCCACACAGAAAAACACATTACAGTACACGAATTAAATAACGTAACAATAATATCGTCGTCATCGTAAATATCCCCATTGTTTTTATCTCGACGATTATACTCCAATCTATTTTAGATTCTCTTTCCATTCTAACAAATGATATCCCATCGATTATCTTTTTACAACACCGTAAATGCGTTATTTCGTAATATTACTCCTGTTAATTGTTAAATCTGTAAAATCTTATTTAGATATTTGTTAATTATCAGATTATTTTCTCACAACGTTCGAAGAAATTTCGAAAAATTATGGGATCCTTCTCCCATTCGCGTACGTCGATAGAACGATGGTGTCGAGTGAACAGCCACGGAAAATTATTATTTTCTCTCTCTCTCTCGCTCTCTTGGTATATATATATTTCTTCGAGGGTACAACGTTAAATTGAACGTGTAGAATGTTCGTCCGGATACGATAGAATCCATTTCGCGCGCGATTGCCGATGTAAAGGATGGTCTTTTCACTGACACCGCCGCGCCTTCTCTTCGCTTACCTACATTTAGCGGATAAAAGAAATACCTGACACACTCCCGTAAAGGGTAACGCGTTGAATTATCGATCGCGTGAAGAAGATCGAATTGAAAGTTGTTTTTATTCCTTCTTCTTCTTTTTTTTGGAAAGAAAAACGCGAACACGATATAAAATCTCGAAATATCGATCTTCGAAAATAGTTTTACGAATTTTCTTTACCCGCCCCTCCCTCCCCCAACCCTCCCCACACCGCCACAGGTCTTTTCAACCGAGGAAAAAAAAGTTCGTCGAAGTATCGCGTTCGAGTAAAAAAAAAAAACTCCAAGATTAGCTCCAATTAGCAAGGTTCGAAAAAAAACTTAACGAAAAAGGCTCTCTCTCTCTCTTTTTCTTTTTCTTTTTCTCTTTCTCGTTTTCTTTTTCGAAGATCTCGAGTTGGATGTCTAATAAAAGTCTCGAGCCACAAATTAAAGCCCTTAAAAGGGTAACTCTCCGTTGTAAAGTGGTTCCGTTTAACGATGCTTCCCTTTCGTTTTCGTTCTCGGGGCCCACCCCTTCCCCCGGCCCCGCCCCAAGTGAGTTTTACAAATTTGTATTCATAAAAAGCAACGTTTGCTTGATTTTTTGACGCGTCGCGTAAAGGGTCGGGTCGGGTCGTGTCGGGTCGAGTCGAGTCGATGGAAAGGAAAAAAAAAAAAAGGAAAAGAAAGAAAAAATAAAGACAAAGAAACGTCAACCGGATAACAATGACAATGCTGATGCAAGACGAGACTCGCAAATTATCCCCGAAAGGTATTATTAATTAATCCCCTTGTTAAGCCGCGACGCGAGAGAAACACGGGGAGTTGCAAAAGGGGGAGAAGAGATGATGCTGCCTCGTGTGCTACTGGAGTATGCCATTTTCAAGGGTTCCGTTAAGGGTAGAAAAGCCGAGAGTGGAAACACGCGTGCCTACCATCGTACTCTCTCTTTCTCTCTCTCTTTCTCTCTAACAGCGTGAAAGTCGTTTCAAAGTAGTAGATATAGAAATTTGTAAGAGAATTTGTTGGTATTCGTGAACGTCGGTGGTTTACCTTGTCACGTAACGGGGAAATGTTTCTCGAAAAAGCAAATTAAAATTTAAACACACAGGTGTGTGTGTGTGTGTGCGTGTGTGCGTGCGTGCGAACGCGTCTTAAACTGCGTTCACTGCGCCAAGTTATTTCCTATCGAATGAGAGAAAATACAAATCGTATAATAATTTGGAATATGAATCTATTAGAACACACACACACACACACACATATTCTTTACTAATGTAAACCCACTTGATTCATGATAATATTTTGATTTGAACGTTGTTCCAACGATAACGTTGTTATACGAGCATCTTTGGACAAACATAGTATCGCATTTCTGTGCCAGGGACCGTCACGAACTGTCAAATTTCTTGTAGTTACTCGCTCGTATGCTATTTATAACGAAAGTGTAAGAACGGAGCCGCGACGAGTGCACACGATGCAAGTCTTAACTATGTCTTTCTCTTTCTCTTTCTCTTTCTTTTTCTCTACCTCTCGCTCTTTCTAGTCACATCCCACACTTTCTGGAATATTTTTTTTTTACTCAACGCGGTAAAACCGGTACTGGCAAAAACAGAAGCATCCGCAACGAGACCAGCAAAGGCCTTTCTGTCCTAGAATATACATAATCACCAAAGTTAATTAAGGTTTTGGAGATGAAAGAGGGCTGAAGAATAGAAATGAAAATGGTGCGACGAAAAACTTAAGGATGTACCGGTACGAGAACGAGAAAATCGACTAGTCCTGAAACGACGGATGTTAAAAACACTCATGAAAATATCTATATCCAAGATATCTTTGAGATCTCAAGAAATGTGTCGTCAGTCTGTTCTACAAATTTTCTCGGACATTTTAACCGATAAAGCAATTATTTTTCAGGAGAAATCTCTTTGTCTTTTATTATATTTCTCGATACTAATTCATTTCACGAGTATACGAGGTTGCTGTATTATCCTCGGGTTCTTTTACCTTCGCGAAATACACCTGGTATCGTACAAAAAGAAATTAATCGAGTATTATTATTCCTCGTCGATTTAAATATTGTTTCAATGAAATTCCATTAGCTCGACAAAAATTCCTTAAATATGCACAGCTTACCCCGACTAACGAAACAAAAATGAAAAAGAAAATAAAAGAAAAAAGAATTACAGTGGTTCTTTTTTTTTTTTTTAAAGTCGATACCAAACACAAAGTGCAAAATGGATGAACAAGGGTTGGGAAATTAAATCAAATTTTGTGAACGTGACATCGTTGAGCGAAAGGGAAAAGTTTCACGATGACCGTTCGCAATTTCAAAAACAGCACAAAGCCATAAAGCTTGCCGTGTCGTTTATGCAATTTATTGTTCCTCCTTTTTACTTCAAAAATGCGAAAGTGCTCGCCCGATGGACTACGGCTCGCGTTCCTTCTCTCCATTTCTCTTTCTTTCTCTTTGTCGGTATGTACCTTGCTACTTATTACGTCATAACTTACACAGTCTCGACGTGAAATTGATTTATTATTATAGTAGATTTTCTTTAGGTGTGCGCACAATATTCAACGATATAGAAAAAAACGGTAATAGAAAAAAAAAAAAAAAAAACCGTAAAAGACGATAGGCGACATAGCATCATAATGCAACCTCAACCATCTTCATTCCTCGCTGTTACGATAACATGATGTATATATTACGTTCCTTTTCGTACTTATTACCATTTTTTCATGGTATTTAGTAAAACACAAAGTATCTCTGAACAAATACCAGAGGAGAGTATTTGAGGAGTAAATGTAATCTACCGAAAGTATTCTGAGTAAATATTTATAGAAAAAGAAATTGGTAATGTACGAGAGAAAATGAGAGCAAAAACGTTTTATTCTACAATCCTTAATTTCGCATATAATTTTCATAAGATAATAAATTAACTCTCGTTTAAAGATAACCAAATTTTAATCGAATAAAACAAATTACTTTTTTCGCGAATTCGAAATATAGAGGAGGGGAAAAATATATTATTATTATTATTATATACGAGAAATGAAAAAAGAAACTAGGTGTAAAAATTAAACTAAAAGGAAGAACAAAAAATGACTTGGTGGATATCGATGGAATACCATTTACACATTGGGCAGACGTAATTCGAGCGTAGGAATTTCGTTGTTCTCTTTTCCAACAGCAAACCATGCTACTCGGCCTGGTCTGATCTTTTGCATAACCGTTTCCCAACGAATGCACTTCGACACAAACGTATTTGTTCAAAGAACGACTGTTGCATCGTGCCACCTATTTTCCACCTCGTTGCCACTCTCCCTTCCAGCCATTCTCTTTCTCTCTCTCTCTCTTTCTCCTCTACCCCCATCGTTCTGCTGTTCGTTCTTCCGGTTTCCACTCTCTTTCTCTTTCTCTTTCCATCCTTCTCTGTTTCTCTCTACTATTCCCTGAGAGCCTTTCTAGAGTAACCCTGCGATTGGTTTTTCGTGTTTCCCAATTCCTCCCCCATCCTCGAAATCCTAATTTCTCGTTTTTTATTCTCCGACTCTGCTTCTCTTTCTACCCTTTTCCTCTCCCACCCTTCCTCCCTTCTTCTCTCTCTTTCTCTCTCTCTCTCTTGAACATTCGATACAACTGGCCTATATCGGTCGACACTAGGTCACTCTCTCTCTTTCTCTTTCTCTCTCTCTCTGTCTCTCTCTCTGCTACCCTCTTTCTCGTCATCCGACGAGAAACGAAATGGCCCTTTCGGGCGATAACAGAGAAAATCCCAACGTCGCTCTTACCCTCGGCCAAGCCCTGATTTTCAATTTCGCTCGTGTGGGACATAGAAATTCGGCAGGTTTTCTTTTTTGGGCCACATTTCCCCCATAGCATACGAGCAAAATTTCGATTTTATTTCAATAGTGTTTTATGTGTTACGCCATTTATTATATATATACAAATTTAAATTTGATTTAACGAAACTTCGATTGTTTGATTATTCTTTTAAATCGATGCGCAAAGTATTCCACCCCTTTTTAAAAAAGTTCTTCAAAGTGTTGAAAGATAATTATACGCTCGATAAAAACGTCAAAAGAATCTATTTAAACGTTTCTAACAAGAGAGAGAATGAATAAATAAACGATCGAAGAGAGAGAGAGAGAGAGAGAGAGAGAGAGAGAGAGAAAACACCTGAATAAAAAAAACACGCGCTGGGTAGATTGCCCGGAGCAACGCAACGTGAGCTAAGCTAATAAATTCGCAAAGCTACGTCTCGCCTCTACGAATTCTCTCTAACTCTAACAATAACCCTCGGCAAAACGAGAATGTTGTCGACTATGACACTTTTCGTGGAAACTCCTTGTCCAACATGCAAATGTGTAACAATTTAATCGTCACACGTAAACGAATTTCATATTAGATCGATTGATCCATCTCTCTAGGTTCATCGTTCCGAATTTTCTTACAGTCCAATTTTACGAAGTTAAATTTGTCAAAGAAATACGCTGATTAAAAGGAAGCCGAAACGAAATAGAAACCAATAATCCATCGCACACGTACCGGTAAAACCGTTTGGAAAAGTCGATAAGATTGTCTATCTCTTTTCTTTTCTTTCCTTTTCTTTTTCTTTTTCTTTCTATTCTTAGACACGACACGCGCGAATATCTTACGAGAAGTTCGAAATTCCTTCGATCGCAACTATCGAATTACGTTATCCCTAGAGTGTGGAATAACTTTTCTCCTACTTAATTACCTTAGCTCGTAACTCACTGAGAAGGCGCTCACGTGGTCTTATCACTGAACACACAAACTCCGTGAAAATCACTGATCCCTTTCGGTAGAGAAGACACTCTCAGAAGTTTCGACATACCGAAGAAGTACATCGAAAACAGTGGGTAGGAGAGAAGAACGAACGAACGGTCGTATATACTAAGATCCGCTGGTCGACTCTTCGTCCATGATGGATCTACGTGGTCTCTCTAACAATAAACTAAGATAAAACAACCAAGACGTGGAAGAGTAGGAGGAGGAGGAGGAGGAGGAGAAGTTAGGAGGATGTCGTTTCGTCGTCTGCGGCGAACACCGCGAAGAACAAGAACGAGATGAGGAGGAAGGGAGGAAGAGAAGAAGGGATAAGAGGGGGGAGGGCCCCGGTAAAGTGGAAGGAGAAGGAAGAAGAGAAGGAGAGAAGAAAGAGGAATTAGAGGACACGAAAAAGAAGACGTGGGTTCGAGAGCGTGGAGAGGGACCGCACGCGTTACAAAACAGTCTAACGGACTCTAACGCACTATGCCTGTGAGAAGAGGCACGCTATTAGTATGACAAGCGCTATTGCTTTCTCTCTCTTTCACATTGTCAGTGTGATCCACTCGAGACACTCGCCGGTACGTACATGTACGTACACGCACATAAATGCACCTACGTAAATGCACGCACGTACATGAACATACCACCAACTTACGCACGGTAGTAGTACCTACGGTGTCACCTTATCGTAAAGTTTTTTTGTACGATCCTGCACGCGCGTGGGAGAACAGAGGGATCGGTTCAAGTTGCAAGGGGAACTTCGTGGACGGAAACCGTGCGCGGTTTATGCCCTCGGCCAATAACACATGTTCGTTATTTTCATTGGAGCTCGGCCAAATATGAATGAAAGACGTTACTAAAGAAAATCCCCCGTACTCGCGTTTCACTTTCTACGGGATCGAGCACACGTTCTACCGGTAAGCCAATTTACGTTTGGTCTCTCCTATTTTTCGATTTGAACAAGGATACTACGGTATTTGTAGAAATTCGAACACGATTGTATACAATATAGAAATGATTCTTGCGTATAGGAATAGCTTATTTTCCATAATCTTTTTCGACTTTTTCCTTTTTTCTTCTGGTTTTTTTTTTTTCTTTTTCTGACGATAAAGAAAAAAGACAACGAAATTCCTGGAGAATCTCGTTTCTTTACATTTGAGAAAAAGAAAATTCTTGAAGATTCGTGAACGTTACGCGTATCCAACGGGATAGAAGAAGTTATCGAGGTATCGTTGTAACTTTGGTCGAATCATCATTATCATCATCATCATGATCATCTATGCGATACACTCTACTAACGGGAATAAATAGATGAAGAGAAAGTAGGAGGATCAGGGTGGAGACGCGGGATATTATGCAGATAAAATATTCATGACCATTGGAATCCACGATCGGATCCGCCTTTATTTTTCGGGATGAATAGAAATGGTGCCACCCTCGTTGACCCGTGGCCCGCAATTCTTTTCCAACCAACGACAATGAGACGGAAAAAAACAGAAAGAAAGAAAGAGAGAGAGAGAGAAAAATAGAAACCAAGAACGAGAGGCAAAAGGGAAGTAGGAAAAAAAAACAAAAAAATAGAAAGAAAAAAAAAGGGCGCACGCGTGAGAGAAACCAAATCACACACGTCTATTGCATCGTGATTATCCTTTGTGAGCATTATCGACTGTACGAATCTAACCATACCTAAAGTTCCCCGTCCACTATACTCTCTAGATACTATTCTATTTTTTTTTTTTATTTTTTTTATTGTAGTATATCGTCTTTAAACAAAAACAAAAAAGGAGAGGTAAAACGTTGTTAAAGGTAAATCAATCGGACGGATGCAGCCTTAACAAAAAAAAAAAATAACACACTTCGTTTGAAAGCTCACTTTTCTACTTTATGATGTTACTTTATATCGTACGATCGCGATAGAAATAAAAAAAAAAAAAAACAAAAAAAAACAAAAAAAAAAGAAAGAAATTTAAGTAAATTTAATGACTAGACCGATGGACTTAATTTCCGTTTCGGTGCGTAATAAAGTCTTTTCTTAAATGATAACGAATAGTTTTGATTAAATTCATGAATCACGTTAGCAGGGGGGAGGGGGATTGACTCGATCATGGAATATATAAGTTAGGCGCTATTAATTATAAAAAACTTAAAACTCATTAAGAAAGTAAAGAAGTTTTTAAACCATCCCGATCGGCATTCTTACGAGAGAATAGACGAAAAAAAAAACAAAGAAGAAAAAAAATAAAAATAAAAAAGAATACTTTCGATCGAGTATCATGAACAAGACCCTCTCGACCAAGTTTCTTGAAACCAAGGAGGAACACCCCACCCTTCAAGAGATAATTCAAGATTTTCAATAGAAAAAGAAATAAAAAAAAAGAAAAAAAAAGTAGAAGGAAAAATATTAATAAGAAATAAAAATCATCGCGTCTATATAGAATAAAGATTTCGCGCAACGTCAGAAAACTGTCTAAACCTTCGATATTTTTCTAAAAAGAGTCCAAAGGATATTAGCGAATGATGGATGTGTTTCTACGCTTACGCGTTGGCCGTTGTTATTGCCTTAGCAATTTTCAGATGCCCTGCCTGGTGTTCGAGCCCTTTCAAAGTTAAGGTGGTCGCAACGCGCGTCGAACTATCGCGAACGAGATATCGATGTGAAAAATGATACCGAGAGTTCCGTTCCCCGTAATGTGCCATCCCGTTCTATTTTCGATATCGGTACATACCATATAATGTTACATGGGAAAAGCTTAAAACGTCAGTCACGTAACGATGGACGACGGAAGAATTTGACGCAAAACGTCTACGTCCTGCGAAGTAATGGGAAGAAGAAGCTTACCGATATATCGAAGAAAAGAAATCTTCCGTGGTGTAACCTACCTTTTTTTATATTCCTACTTATTTTTCCTCTTACGATCCTCATATTTTTTCTTCCTCCTTCTTTCCTCGTCTTCTTATTCTTATTCTTATTCTTATTCTTATTCCTCCTCCTACTCTTTCTTCCATGTTCAAAACTCTACGTTTCTCGCAGAAAAATATAAATGTAAAACTTTCTTTTACCTGACGGCTAATTATATCGCATGCCTTATAACAAGGGTACCTCATTATCGTGATATAATTAGAAAAGGTTCTGTAAGTCGTCAGTGAAAATCTTAATCCCACGCGAGCGGATTCCTAGGTCAACGACGTTGATTCATTTCCCTCATCTTTCTCTCCCCTTTTCTCCATCTCTTTATTTCTCTTTCTTTCTCACACATACTTTTAAACCGACAATCAATGGCGTTATTAAGTTTCCCTAATTGGACAAATATTTGTGCTCCTTCGTTCTCTCATTTTCTCACTTTCCGTCCCTCCTCTCCCTCACGGATTTAAGAGTTTGCCAACGTAAACGAGATAACGTATATGAGCTACCTTATGATACGTATGAATATTTGTACATATATGCATATTATATTGTATATGCACACAAAGTCCTAGATACTACTTTCACAAAAATTGTAACATTTTATTTAATATTATTTCATTATTATATTAAGTGTATTCTCGGAAAATAATCATTACATATTTTTATTACGCGGCAAATTAGAAAATTTAAATTAATACGATGAATCGCAATCAGTTGCAGAATAAATTATTTTCGGTTAAATCAATCATGGTTTGCGTAATGTATTTATGCTGATCCGCATATTAAAAAGATCGTAATTAATCTGTAATAAAGGTACTCGCGATAACATGTATATACATTTAAAAAAGGAAAAATTGGTTTCATTTGAAAATACTATATAATATATGTACTATTATTATCAAAATTATTTTTCGTTTTGTTAAATAATTATCTTTTGTTACTTTCATATTCTTTTGTTTATAAGAACATAGAGCACCGAAAACCGAAAGAAGAGAAGACGGTGAAACAATTTAGTATGTAGATGCATTAAGAACACAGTTTTGATGGAATTGGTATGTTCGTAAGCGTTTACACTCCAGGTGGTAGCATATAGTCTAGAGCAAGACTCAAGTTAGAGACCACACATAGGAACACTCCGTGGTAATCCTTTGATTACAGCCTGTTTCGAGAGTTAGGTGAATCACGAGGAAACGCGTAAGATGATATTCCTGAATGGAAGGGCCGGAAGGTGAAGCCGTCCTTCATAAGGGAGGAGAATACACGATGTCGCAGGAGAGAGGAAGAGAGAAAGGGACAGAGAGAGAGAGAGAGAGAGAGAGAGAGAGAGAGAGAGACAAACATCGTAGTACACACCAACTACCGGTTACCGCTTGATACGCTGTATATACGACTCTCGAGCACGGCGTAACACATCCGGTGTGTAGTGGTAACGAAATACATAGTAACATTATATCCGTGATATTCATCCACGGCATGACGTTACATGCTGAATACCCGCTTGCCCATAATATGCATCCGAAGGTATCGCGTGGCATCCGAATTAATTTTGGTCTTGAGAAGCCTGCTGATATCATCAACGGTCTTCGGCGTTCGATTGACGATTAGTGATGTCTTTGTAAAGCAAATTTCCGTTCCATTCCACACGAACGTACCAACTTTACTAGATAATCGTATCAGTACCTTACTACTATCTGTCTATATATTCCTCAATAATTTAGATTATATACTTGCCGCGTGAACAAGATACATAAGGATATTATGCAAACTATATTAAAAGAAGAATTAAAAAATGATGAATAAAAGAATTAGGAAATTTCGAAGGTCACCGAGACTCATCGTAAAACGCATTCGATCGAAATCACGCGCACGGATAGCCATACGGAAGCACCATAAAGCTAATGATCCCTAAGTGATCCGTACCACGACGACATGATGACTGTTGTACCAGGGAGGATGGGATTACGAGCAGCGAACGGAATGGAATGGTACATCCCATCATTATCCAATGATCCGACATCTCTTTACCAACTACTATACGTGCCACACCTCTGTGCACACGATCGTTTCCCGCGCAAAACAATTTTATTCTTAGCTAATACTTTACCTTCAAATTTTCTATCTCTCGCTAACTTATTAACATTGATATAAAGATGTCAGGACACGAAGACATTACTATTATCGTTTATCAGTCAAACTGCAGCATCCGTAAGATCGTTGTACCGGTCATTTATCAAGCTCCAAAGCTTCGCTTGCAGGTAGATAGACATACGCCTGGATCACCTGTTCAATAAGGTTTGTTATATTATAGATCATCATCAACCATGTGATCGAGTAGCTCTACCAAGTAAACCAACTTACGAAAGAAATCATTTGCGGTTAAACGAGTATCATATTCAACTTCGAAATACGAAGACTTTGTTGAAGCAAACGACGATGTACCAATATCTGTGTAAGCGTATCTATCTCGCCTATCGATGTAATTGGATATTCTTCTTTAAACACGAAAATTTATAGATCAAAATAAAATATCGTTTGAGCGTGAGAAAATGATTTGTAAGATTTGTACGAATTTAGAAAAAATCTAGACGATGTAATTACAAATGGGAATATACATTTATCGTTATATATGATTGAACGAGAAATTACCACCGAAAAATCATACTTTAATATCTAACCATTATTATTTAACGTTACATAAACCATCTAATGTTATAATGCACATACATACATAGGAAGAAGTAGTTTCAGGCGGTAAGAGACCGTTTGCCGCATGTTTTCCGGCCATTCGTCATTTTTAGCGGTCGACTTTCGGTCGATGAAGTATTAAATTATATTTCGCCACAATGATTAACGATCCTGAGATGTGTTATTAAACTTTAAAGCAAGCTGAGACATGAAATTCTTGCTAGGGAGAAATGGTCAAACTGTTATTCTCATCCTCCATCATTTTCCATTACTTTTACTTTATCCTTTTGCGTTAATTTTAACTTTAATAACATATAAAATGATACAATATTTAGAGTAAAATTAATCAATAATTTATGCATATGATCGTCCAAAAAAATAAAATTGTAATACTTACCAAATGAATTATCTACAATGTTCGAAAGTATCAAACAGAAATAGAAGTTTTCTCCTTTATAAAATCTCTTTTATAACATATATTTTCTTTCTATCTTGTGCTATCGTTATCATGATACATAAGAATGCTTTTCAAACTTCTTTATCACAAATAATCACAAAAACTTTCTCCAAAATTGTTCACACCAAAATAGATTCAAGGACCTACGTTGAAATTGTTGAATAACTAAATTTCAAATTAAACAAATGAAAAAGGAAACTCTTGCGCATGCGCAATAAATTCCTGATGAGCGGCCTTTTTGAATTTTATTCGTATGTAATGTAATGAATAAATAAATGACTTGAAATGAATTTATAAAATATTAATAAATTATAAATTTAAATATTTGTATTAACAAAACATTACATATGAAAATTTAATATGAAAATTTGTTGCTTTTTAAAGTAAAGTAAAAATTGCATTAAATTCGACCGAGGCGCTGCTGTCACACTCGGTAAAATTACATGCACGTGCGTCAAGTTGCTCATACAATGTAAATATAACAATATTTATCTACAAAAATTGTCTTCAATTTTTTTACATTTATTGGTATATTTTTGCAATGTTGGAAGATTATTTAATAAACCATCATTCATCTCGCCTAGAGCAAATATTAAATGCAACAGAGGAATATGTGCATTATTCAATTTATGTGAAGTAAACATTTACTTATTTGTAATTAAATATATCTTGTTATTGATTCACTTTGAAAACGTTCCAAATATTTTTGTAGCTTTGTATCTTTATTCGAAGCTGATCCTGAAAGTGCACAAAAGATCCTACGTCTTCCTAGACATTATTTACCATTATGCGATGAAGCAGCTATTAAGGCTCAAGAAAAAGTAGCCAAACCGCATCAAATTGTAAAAAAATTGGTAATTAATGTTTGGATATTTTACATTTAAATGTTTTATATTCTATTTACATTATGCATATATTTAGATTCATATTAGAATTACTGCTATTCCTATTATGATACAAGATGCTAAAATTGGTGAACTAGTTAGTACAAGTGGAATTACAGTTAGAACATCTCAGCCTTCGGCTATAAAACTGAAAAAACGATACAAGTGCAAAAAATGTAAATATGTCTCTATACTCAAGGTAAGTTTTTGTTTTTTAGACAAATTTCATATAATTTGCATTATATTGTATTACATAGAAGAAAGAATATTTTCTTTTTTAGTTTGAATGGGAACGACATATGTTTCAAAATCTTAAAGAATGTCAAGCATGTCATGCAAAGAAGATAGAAGCTTTAACAAATCTAGAACCTGATGATTGCTCTGATTACCAGGAAATAAAAATTCAAGAAAGTCTATAATTAGTTAGAAAAGTTAATGTAATTATTGCATTTTATATTCTAATTTTTTATATTTTATTCAATAGGAACAAAATCAAAAGGATGCAAAAAAGTCTTGTATGGTAGGATTACAAATTATTTTATTGGATGATTTAGTCGATAAATGCAGACCAGGAGATAGTTTAGAAATAAGGTATCTTTTTTATCTGATTTATAATCAGTATTAATATAATAATCAATATCAATATGGTCTGATCATGTATTTTCTATATGTGAAGTGGAGTAATTATACGTAAATGGGGAACTTTGACAGTTGGACGGCAAGCAGAAGCAACAACACTGATGATAGCAAATAGTATTTCAATACGTCGTAAAGTATCTGACACTACATTTTCCAATCAAGAAATGCAAGATATTTTTGAAAGTTATTGGCAACAACATGAGAACGATCCCTTGACTGGAAGAGACAATATACTTGCATCAATTTCTCCTCAAGTATACAAATTGAATTCATTCTAAATAGAATATTATATAAAATTCATAATTTATGATTTGCTAAAATAACATACAATTGTCTATTTTTCTCTTTCTTCAGCTATATGGAATGTATACAATAAAATTAGCATTAGCTGTTGTTCTAGCTGGTGGTGTACCAAAAACAAATGAATCAGGTGATTTTATATAATATATAAATATAAATTAAATAAAGATAAATGATTTCAAGTAAAGTGTAATAAATTTTACAAAAATGTACAGGTACACGCGTTAGAGGTGAACCACATCTTCTTATGATCGGTGACCCTGGAACTGGCAAGTCTCAATTACTTCGTATTGCTTCCAAATTGTCAACAATATCTGTTCATACAACTGGTATTGGTACAACTGCAGCTGGTCTTACAGCTGCTGCTGTCAAAGTTGGTTTCACTTTTAATCAACACTTATAGTTGGCAGTTATATTATATATATATAAATTAACTATATCAAATAAAATATTAAATAAAATATAAAAATATTAATGCATATATATGTTCAAATTATATAGGATACAGATGGTTGGCATTTAGAAGGTGGTGCTTTGGTATTAGCAGATGGAGGTGTTTGTTGTATTGATGAATTTAATACAATGAGTACTCATGACAGAGCATGTGTGCATGAAGCTATGGAACAACAAACAATATCAATTGCCAAAGCAGGTTTAGTGAGTACTTTAAATTCTCGATGTACAGTTATTGCTGCTATTAATCCAGATGGAGGCACATTTATAGATGGTGAAGAATGGAAAACACGCTTGGGAAATCCTCTTTTGTCACGATTCGATTTAATCCTTCTTCTCAAAGATAATAAAAATCCAGAATGGGATGAAATGGCATCTGATCATATTTTAAAAACAGCTTATGAATTTAACGATACAGAAACTCAACCGTAATAAAATGATGTAAAGCAGTAACTTTACTTAAAGAGAATATTATAACTATAAAAACATATTATTTCAGAGATACAAAGCAACAGATAGATTCTGTAAGATCAGGACTATGGTCAGAGCAAATTTTACGCGAGTATTTCACACATATACATACTTTGAAACCAAGTCTTACAGTAGAGGCAGAAAAAGTTATTAGTGCAACTTATCTTTATCATAGATCCAATCCAAGCAGAAGAGCAGAACGAACCACTGTACGACTTTTAGATAGCTTGGTCAGGTAATATATTATTTTACAAAAAAGAAAAATTGTGCTGTCATTTAAATATTAAAAAATATTCGTTTCGTAGATTAGCTGAGGGTCATGCAAGACTAATGTTTAGATCAGAAGTGCAACTAATGGATGCTATAATTGCATCAGACTTAACTGGTACTCTTACAAGTGATATGGGAATTGGATGTCCTTTTCCTACAAATCCAAAACACACATATCATTGTAGAGGTAAATTTCATGTATTGTAATATCAAATAATCATATTAATATAAATTAATTTTATATAGTTGCAAATATTAAAATATTTTATAAACAATTATAGGAAAGGAGATATTAAGAACTCTTAATTTGCAAACGCTAGAGTCATTCCTATAATGTATTATACGTATGTATATGTAAAAACCAATTTATGATTATAATATTTCTGAATATTTTATATATTTTTAGTCTGACATTTTATATTTAATTTTCTAACACGAATATATACATTTAATTGTTATTTGATTAATTAATATCTTCAAAATTTTAAGTGTTATAGTAAAATACAATAGTCCAAGGCAAAATTACAAGTATATATTATTAGTTTAGCAATTTAATATTCCATTATCTACTTTTTATGCATAAGTGTTTTGTAATATTATTCTCAGTACCTATATTGGCAAATAAAATAGTTTATACATGGACCTTTGGAGTTTTAATTTGTTATTAATAGCCGCAGAATATTCATTGAATTTTCTTAAAAAACATTAATAATTAATAATATATAGTTTTTATAATAAACAATAAATCTCTTAATATCGATTTATAATTAATTATAAATAAAACGGATTTTTTAAAACGACTATTCTATATAAGAAAATATTGTAACTATGAATTTTTTATCACGCGAATTTGTTGTAGATATTAATTGTTATATTAATTAGAATACTTATTTATTTAATATATTAATTGTCAATAAGTTGCACAGATTATAAGAAGTTTCTTTAATTTTTTACACTTTTATCTTTGACAATACGCTATGTCATCCCTACTAAAGATTAATATAACAAATTTTTATGAAAATTTGATCAATTTCAAAATAAATTACAAGTACTTTTCTCGGCAAATACAAGCATTAAAGTCTATGTAATATGAAAATTTCAATGTAACTTCAATAAGAAATAAGACTACATTTCATTATCTTATATAGTAAGATACAAATGAAATGTGTACAATTTCAGAAATAATAGGAAACCATATATCATCCACAAAAATTCAGATAATAATCAAACTATAACATACTTTAACAAGTTTATCACATAGACGGATTTTACTCACTAACACATTTTGATTTAAAAACTTTCTAAAACTCAATCAATAGAAACATACATCAATATATAACTACATAAATGAATCTTCCATGTATAAAATCTAATGCATGTAACAGATAATCTAACTTATGATTAAAAGCAGTCGAACAAAAATATTGATATTAAAAATAGCGTATTTTGATTAGGAAATTTTCATCGTTTGTCTTTTATAATTATTAATTATTTTCTGCATAAATTGTATATAGTTCACTTTTTTTAATAAAATACATACAATAAATGTGAAATAAACATAATTTCACATATTATATTGTTTCTTTATAAGAATATATGCTTCTGTAATACAGTGAATACTAATGAATTCAATGAAATAATAACAAAATAACATGCAAACAAACTTAGAAGATTTATGAATTTTCAGTATGATATGAAGGCAGGATATATTTCTATCCAAATGATTTTGTTAATTTAAGATGTCCTTAGTAACGGGGCTGAGCAGCAGCGTTAGCCATTTGTGTACGAACTGCAGTAGCTGCTACATTGCTTGCAGCATTTTGGACATGTTCATTACGCAAGAAAGTTGTAGCAAATTCTTGTTGCGCCTTTGATACACTTGCATCCGATGTTCGATAAATTCTATGAATCTACAATAATTCTCATAATATGATTTGCAAAATCGTACACGTGTGAAATATGTATAACATAAGATATACATCGGTAAGTCTAAAATTCACAATAGATAGAATTTAATAAATAATTAACATACCTTGGTAAGTAAGAGAAGATCACCACCAGCTGCGATGATAAAACAAAAAGCAATGAGAAGTAATAAAATTCCAACAAAAATGCCTGCAGCAGTTGAATTAAATGCAGTAATAGCTGTTATTAATCCGCTGAAAAAATAATAAACATTCACAGAAAATCACATATATTTTTACATTAATATATTAAATAAAAATATGTAAGTAAAGCAATATTTTATATATATTACCATGAGCCTAATCCAGGTATACCGATAGCTTGTATACTTGTAACAATTAATTGAAAGAAGAAGACAAAGAAGAATACCATAAAGTTGAAAGAACTATCATTCCTAAAAAGAAAATAATATGATTAATCAATATATTATTAACAAAATGTACTTTCATACTTTTATTTTAATTTTTTAAATAACTTACTTAAAAGCTCTATATGCCGGTCTAAACCAGCACAGAAATGAAAATGGTGTAAACAAAATAAGATACAAGATACTAAGACCAAATGTTGTTACATCCTTACTATGAAACATCAAGGCAAATCCACCAACCACATTCAAAAACAATATTAAACCATGAACTGGAAAATCAAAAAATGTTTATATATTTTTAATTTCTCCCACTTGCATTTAATAAAGCATAATAAATGGACTTACACATCCACAAATAATACAATTGTCTCACTATCTTTTGAAACTCAGCGTGAATCTCCACATCAATATCCTGATAGAAGCATGGTTGAAAACAGCATCTTTCAGGTAATGGTGGCCAATTATTTCGCCTTGCTAAAATATCACAACTTATAATTTATAGAATGATCTTTAAAAATAATAAGAATTTTAAAAACACTTACGATAATATGGTGTATTCCTCATCTCTTCTTCTCTCCTTGCATTCCATTCTTCCTCAGTTCTTTGCTGCAATAGATATTACATTTCTTGGAAATTATCTATGTACTATGACACCTATTGGAAATGGCTATATAATGACTAATATTTAATGACTTAAATTGCTGTCCAAAATTTGTAAAAGAAAATATGAGATTATATGCGTATAACATATTACAAAATTTGTCTCAAAGTCCAATTTAATCTTGAATGTGTATTTACCTCTGTAGAAGGTGGCAACGTGCTTCCAAGCACTGCTTTCACTGTTTGCTGTGGAGTACGCGTTGGTTTTACTGTTTCCTGTATAGTAGGCGGTACTTTCACTGTTTGCTGTGAAATACGCGAATACGGAGGCGGTGGAGTTTCTGATCTAAAGGTTGATTGAAAGGTTGAAGGTTGAAGTGTCGCTGGTTGCTGCGTTGCTCCTATTCCTCCATAAATAGGAGGATTTGATGCACCTCTGACTTGTGCAGTTCCTTGCGCTACTGTCTGCTCAGAAAAAGGATTGTAATCTTCGAGGCCCTTACTAGCAGGTGTTGAAGCGACTGCCCTTTTTATTGCCGGATCCTATAAATATGTATGATATTAGCACGAATTATTTTCCATAGCATTAATCATTTTAAATGCAATACCTAAAATTAATATATATATAACCATGATAATTATTAAATAAAATAGATAAATATTGCACCGTACGATCAAATACTTGCATGTAAATATTTGATGTTAAAGAAAATAAATTAAATAACAACACAATTTAATTTAATAAATTCACACCACATAGTAAATTGTCAATATAAAATCCAAAAAATATGATAAATATTTAACCAGTATTATTTTGTTCTAAGTGTTTCTATTAAACATACATAATTCTCACCACTGATATGACAGGAATGGAATTCTATGTACTTACCGAAAAAGGATCGTGAATAGTAGGTTCTCCAAATGGATTCTCATCAAAACCAGACATTTTTGAGATCGTGCACTTAATAAAATTTACTTTATCAAACAATTTAGAGTTATACAATGAACTAATAATGTGGAAATAATCTTATCTTAGGAAAGACTAGACTTTACAATCCATCTCTTTGCGGTTACACACGTCATGTCAAATTTTCGACTGCAATAATCCCTATACTTATTAAAGTGTTAACTCGTATATTCGCAATGCAGGAGACGAAGAATAAAAAAATATAGTGAACAGAGACAGCCAATAATATCTTTCTCGTGACTTCCCTTTAACCGTTCTGAACTAGTGAAGTTGGCTTGCAATCAGATATGATTGGCGATTATTACATCCGATCTCGACACTTTCAAACTTTACATTTTAATTTATTATCCTTCATTCGTTTATTAAACGTTCAATTATTCAAAATCAATATATTCAGGCAACGAAATTTGAAAAATAGTTTAACAGGTAAGATCATATAACTATTCTCGTTTTAACCTTTTTTTTAGTTTTTAATTACGTATCAGTTGGCAGTACTTCTACTTCATAGTTTAGTTTTTTTGTGCGCGGTGTATATTCTATTCTATGCGCAGAAATTTATTCCATTTTTGTCTATAAATAACAAAATATTTGCAAGCAATAACAGAAACGTCAGAAGTATTGTCTTCATAAATATTCTATTATTTGTCGAGTATTTTAATACACGTTATTGTAATCATTAAATGGTGTGTATGTTTAAGCAAATGTGTTTGTGAAGTTTTTGATCTCCCTTCTTACTCAATTATTTCTCTAATAGAGAAAGACTATACAGAAACGATTTTTTTTTCAATTTTTTTAATTTATCAATATGGAAAATCATAATGACGAACAAGGAAAAGGTAACTTTTAAAGTAGTTTCAATTTTCAAATATTCATTGAAAATTATAACTTCATGCTACTTTGTTTTTCGTTTATGTCGTTATTTAGATTTTAAATTTAATTAATTAATAGCATTGATATGTATATATGTGAAAATATCTATATATTATATAGAAATAATATATATTCTAATAAAATAAATGGTAAGCAACAATTTTTAACGTTTCTGTATCATTTTTTTCTCTCTCTCTCTCTCTCTCTCTGTCATCCATTTTCTTGTTAATAATAATAAATATTTTTTGTAAATACATTATAGAATATCTACAATTGTATTGTTATGCAATGAGATATATATACAACAAGCAAGTGGAAGTAGGCATTCTTTATTAAATTAGAAATCAATTGAGTAAATTATTGTCCTGTTAATTCTAACTACTTATTTGATATCTTATTTGAAACAAGTATTCTTGTAGTTAGGTGATTTTTATTTTATACATATTAATGAAAACAAATAAATTTTATACGAAGGATTATTGTACGTATATAATAAACGAGTACAATATATTTTTATATATTGAACGTATACATATCTATTGTGCATTTATTAGACAATAATCCAAATGAAGAAAAGCCTGGCCCATCCTCAGAAAATTCCGAATCACAAGTGGAATCAGAAGATTCAGGAATGGAAAAAATACGCAAATATTTACTACAAAAATTAAAGCTTTATGACTCGGATAGCGAACAAGAGTCAAGTTCAGTTCTTAAAGAATTAACAATAGATGGTATTGTAGATTACATAAAACAGAATCCAGATTGTAAAATTATAACAATGGCTGGAGCTGGTATTTCCACGTGTAAGTTAATTTTTATTTTTTTTTTAATTGCATTAAATATGCCCTTAAAAATAATTTAAATCGTTTGTTTTAGCTGCAGGAATTCCAGATTTCCGTTCACCTTCAAGCGGACTTTATCATAATTTAGAAAAATATAATTTACCATATCCTCAAGCAGTTTTTGAAATAGAATTTTTTATGAAGAATCCAGAACCATTTTTTACCCTCGCAAAACAATTGTTACCTGAAGGATTTAAACCTACACCGTGTCACTATTTTATTCGTCTTTTACATGAAAAAGGTTTATTATTGCGTCATTATACGCAAAATATTGATACATTAGAAAGAATTGCAGGATTGCCGACAAACAAATTGATAGAAGCTCATGGAACATTTTATACTGGTCATTGCATTAAATGTAAAGCACCATATACGCTTGAATGGATGAAAGGTAATAAATCTTATTTACTATATAAGTATAAAATGATATAATGGATAAATACAAACTTTATATTAATTAATAGAAAAAATATTGGAAAGTGTAATACCAAAATGTGAACAATGCGAAAAAGGTGTAGTAAAACCTGACGTGGTATTTTTTGGTGAAATGTTACCTGAACGTTTTCATCATTTTGCTGAGAGAGATTTTTCACTTGCTGATCTTTTAATTATTATGGGATCAAGTTTGGTGGTGCAACCTTTTGCCTTTCTAGTTGACAGGTATTTTATTTACTTAAAATATAAATCACATTTAATCTTATTAATTATCGGTTTCTTAAATTCATTTGACTTGTTTAAGAGTAAGGCCTTCCTGTCCTCGTCTTCTTATAAACAAAGAAAAAGTGGGTATGCAGGATCGTTTATCCAGATTTTTAGGTTTAAATCAAGGTTTAATGTTTGACTCTAAAAATTCCAATTCCGGACGAGATGTTGCTTGGTTAGGTGATTGTGATACAGGCTGCCAGTTGCTAGCTGATAAACTTGGTTGGGGTGTATGTAACTTTTTAACTTATCCGTTAATGTATACACAAAACAACATAAAAACTAATTCGAATTTCTTTTTTAGGAAGAATTGAAAGCATTAATAAAACGAGAACATGAACGTCTAGATGCAGAAATATCCACTGTTAAGAATTCATGAAAAAATTGTACAAATATACGCGTAACAGGAAATATAAATTGAGTCTTTCAAATTTATTATTAAATATTATTATCTTAATATTGTTAAGCCTGTTCTTTACGCATAAAAATATCTTAAACAGCATTTATACCAACAATAAATCCGGACATAATTTTTAGCTAATTTTATTGTATCTTAATTTAAAAGCCTTCTGTTTTTTAAATCAAATTTCATGTAAAATAAAATTCTTTAAGTATTCGATTTATCTTTAGGACCTATTATTTTATCTGATTTATGATAAATCCACTTACGCAGATATAGCGGTACCAAAGAAATGGCCGTTTAAAAATTAACAATTTTTCGATCTATTATTCAAGAATATCAAAACATTAAAAAAACGATATTGCCGTATAAAATCAATCGGAATGTGTATTATGAACGTATTTCCCCCCATTGATAATTAATAATTATTTTTATACTCTAATGTACTCTTCTTATATTTAAATTTTATTGTTTAAATCCCTATACATAACATTACACATACCTACTAATATACTTTGAATATTAAATAATTTAAGTCTAATTTTTTATTAGAAGAAAATTTTATCTTCAAAGTAATCACTGCACAGGAACGTTAAAAAGATCTTAAATATAAATAGAGTACATTAGAGTATTAAAATAATTGTTAATTAATCGATGCAAGTATCTATTGTTGTCTAAAAGCTCGGAGAATGTGTCCCGAGTACTTTCCTCCTCGAAATCCGCCGTTAGACTGGCACGTTATCCTCTATCGAAGTATGACTTTTCGAACGTTGCGCATGTGTATAAATGGAATAATACATCTAATTAATAAAATTTAAGATTATAACGTTCTGATTTTAGAATTTTTTTCATATTTATATAATTCTTTCAATAAAGGCATATTTGTTTTAATGTTTTTGCGCTGTGATGATTTCGAATGAGTGGGGTAATATTTTCATCTAATAAAACATAAGATCAAAATTATTTGATATTCAAAGTATGTTAATAGGTATGTACTGTAGGTATGTAAGGACTCGTCATGATCTTGGAACGCTGCTTATATAATACTAATAATAAACGCGAAAATATTATGGTGAAAATTCGCGATTGATTTTTATGAACAAGATCTCATTTAACAGAATAAATAAAAATCTAATTGAAATTCATTAATATACTTTGAATATTAAATAATTTCTATGTGATATTTTTTTCGATGAAAATTTCTCCCTCCGATGTCATCACTGCACAGGAACGTTAAAACAAATGTACATTAGCTTAAGCAATTACATAAAAATAAAAAAAATGCTAAATTCAGATCGTTCTAATCTTAAATTCTATTGATTAGATGCATTATTCCCTTTAAACACATGCGCAACATTAGGAAAGTCATATAAACAATATTCAATAAAAGCACTTTCATAGAGGATAACGTGCCAGTTTGAAGGGGAATTTCGAGGAGAACGGTGCACTGGACATATATTCCGAGCTATTAGACAACAATAGACACTTGCATCGATTAATTAACAATTATTTTATTGCACTAATGCACTTTACTTATATTACAGAAAAATTTTACCCTCGAAGTCATCACTGCGCAATTATTAAAATAATTACATAAAAGTGATGAAAATACTAAAATCAGAACGTTATAATCTTAAATTTTATTTATTAGATGCATTATTCCCTTTATACACATGCGCAACGTTCGGAAAGTCATATAAACAACTTTCGATAGAATAACTTTTTTATGTGACAACGTATCAGTCTAACAGGAGATTTCGAAGAGGATGGTACATAGATCATATATTTCGAACTTTTAAACAACAATAGACATTTCTATCGATTAATTAACAATTATTTTAATAATCTAATACACTCTCTTTATATTTCAGATTGTTTAAACAAATATGAACTAGTATAAACATTACATACTTATTAACATACTTTGAATATTAAATAATTTCGATGTGATATTCTTTTCGATAAAAATTTCCCTCTCCAAAGTTTTCACTGCACAGCAACGTTAAAACAAATGTACATTTGTTTAAACAATTACATAAAAATTGAAATAATGCTAAAATTAGAAATTTATATAATTTTAATTTATATCTATTACAATTAATTTTCTCGTTACACACATAAGTAACTTTTAGAAAGCCATTTAAATAACATTCAATAAAAAAAACTTTTTTATATGACAATGTATCAGTCTAACAGAAGATTTCGAAGAGGAAGGTACATTAAAAGGGGAGTACACCCTTATTTTTAGATTACAATATACATTTCCATCAATTAATTAACAATTATTTTAATATTCTAATATACATTCTACTTATATTTCAAATTGTTTCAGCACATATACATTGGTTTAAATACTACATATCTATAACGTGCTTTGAATAGAAAATAATTTTGATATATTTTTAATTTATGTTTTCTAGATGACTATTTTAAATTTGGTTTCGTTACTGGGCCGAATCGTAAACATTTAATGTTTCGATTACTTACATTGTTTTTTAGTCAGTTTATTGTTAACAGTTCTTCCAGTGCTTAATCATGCCGAGGATGAAAGGTCCAAATCGGCACGAGTTACTGGTTGTAATTATTCCACAAAATTATTGACGAGCACATGAGTTATTCCAAAAAAGGAATAATCCTTTTTTGGAATTGCTCATGAAAACTGTATATTTTGTTGTATGTTATATTATTAGTTCAGGGTAGGTCTTCTTGTCTCATCGGTTAAATTCATTTAATTAACAGTGCAATTAATTAATGCACTTTTCCTTTTTATTACGTATTTCGTTCGCGTTTAGTAGTGGTGAAATCGAGTATTAATTTACTCGATTTCGTCCA
>NW_014569666.1:0-10147 GCF_001313835.1 Polistes canadensis | reverse complement strand
CCTAAAAATAAATCGAGTATTAGAAAAACTTGATTTTATAAATGATATTTCATTTAAAATACTTTAAAATCATGATAGAGTACAATACCATTCCCGAATTCCCGCTTCAATATCATATCATTTTTTAATTTCCTATTACACACAGTTTCCCCACTTTTCATTTTTCATTTCATTTTTCATTTCATTCGTAGAAACTAATTACTTTATAATGTTTTTTAATATCTCTTTTATTTTTCTAGGTATTATAAGATTTAATCAATAATCGTTGAAACTTAATTTTCATTTTATTATGTTTTAGGATATGATTAATTCCAATGCATTTGTAAGTATTGGATTTTGTTCTAAAAAAGTAACATGCTTTCGATGCATTCATTGCATCTTTACAAATGTAAAATAATCCTTTCTTTTTCTTTTTCAGGTTCGTTTCCAATTTGTTTTTTCAATGGGTAGCGGTTAGATTCTTTCTTTGCGAAGAAAGGTCTACTTCAGGGATGCGACCCTGTCCACGCAAGCCATGATTTTTTCCTTCCCCCAATGATAGGGAGAAATCATGTCCTTACCTAGAATTTACCCACCAACTATCACCCCTTCTCCACTTCTTTCCCTTTTTTACTTTTTCTTCTATACTTCTTCTAGGTTCTTCATAATAGTGGATTAGTCCGATCGGGGAAAAGTTCCACCTTTAAAGTCTCACTTTTCTCCTTCTCTCCTATTCTTTTTAATATTTTGTTCGCAGGATGAACTATGATGCAGAATTCCGTCTAATTGTAAGAGAGGGAGGAAGCGGATCGAAAGAGGACTGAGTTATGGTAAAAATGGTAGTATGAAATAATTATTTTAACAAATAAATGAAATATTTTTTAATCCGTTTATTGTTTTCCCCGTAGCATCATATATATGTGATAGTTATTTTTAATGGACTTTCTTTTCTTTTTTTTTTTACAAATATGCACCATAAATTATGTACATTTATTTTTATTATATTATATTCTAGGTAAATTGAAAATGATTTAATTTAAAATATTTGTAACTTGCAATTCCCGTATGTGCATATATTGAAATTATAGTAAGGTGTGTTATTTTTCAGTAAAATCATCGATGTTATTTCAATTCTATTGATGTATTCCTCGTTTATCATTTTGTTATTTGGCATTCAAACTTTTCTCTTTATTCTCGATAATTATTGTAAGAATTTTTGGATGTAACTTATAGGGTGGGGCCTAAGAATGAGGTTTTCTTAAAAACCGTTCTCTGTTAGATCATTTTCTTCCATTTAAATTTAATTCGGATGTGAACATCTTCAGGATGCACATCCCTCGTGGGTCTTCAGAAGCGGTTACCTCCTCGTGGTTAGACCCGGGCAATGGTGTTTTACTTTCAGTATAATGTGTTTAACATATTTTATATATTATACATTCCATTGCAAGTAAAACCCAGCCAAAGACCGCTTACCATAAACATTATAATTGTAATTAGTTTCTTTTAATTTCCTAATTAAACCATATTTTTTTACCCCTTTCCTTGGTTCCTTCTATCCATTCAATATAGGGAAACTAATTACTTTATAATGTTTTTTAATAACTTTTATACATTTACAGGTAGTCCTTACCTATAATTTCCCTACTTCTTTCACTTTCTTTCTTTTCCTTTTATTATATCAAGTATGCTCACATGAATTAGCATGTATTCAAGTGAGTTTATAAATGACTCACACCAACATAAGGGGTGTGAAACCTTACAAGCTTATGCACTGATACTCGACGCATGGGGGGGAATTTTATACCCCTGTTGCACTTTTAGTTGATGTTTTGTTCGTACGTGTCGCTGAAGTCGCGCATGGTTCGAACTATGTTGTATGAAACATATTTTATGTGTACATAATATAAATACTGCATTTAGTTTAATTATAGAAATTAATCGTTTTAAAATGGAATTTATTGTAGCAAGTGTAGATAATATGAGATTCGATATTGAAATTGCACTTGACGAACAATATGGAGCATTATCTTTACCGTTTGCTGGAATGGATAGTAAGTCATTTTACAATAAAAGGTTATGTTCTAAATTATTGTTTTTAACTATAAAATATAATTAATATTAGTTAGAAAAAGAAGATATAAACTATATAATAATTAGAAATATCGCGTCAATTAGTTTTGCCTTTTTGATTTAGGCAATACAAAAATTTGTTTATTAATTTTTCTGTGATGTTATTTTCTAAATGTAACAAAATAATTTGTAGAATCAATAGCAGCAGTATGTCAATTTTATCCAAGAGGGACATGTTTAAAAGGAGTTTCTTGTCCCTTCAGACATGTAAGGGGTGATCGTACCATAGTATGTAAACATTGGTTAAGAGGTTTATGTAAAAAGGGTGATCAGTGTGAATTTCTACATGAATATGACATGACCAAAATGCCAGAATGTTATTTCTATTCCAGATTTAGTAAGTATTTTTGTATGTTTAATATTTGATATTCTCATAATATAGAAAATAAATTAAAATGGATCATTGAATAATTCTTCAGATGCATGTCACAATAAGGAGTGTCCATTTCTACACATCGATCCAGAAACTAAGGTTCGTGATTGTCCATGGTATGATCGTGGATTTTGCAGACACGGTCCATTGTGTAGACATCGGCATGTAAGACGCGTTCTTTGTATGGCCTATCTCGCAGGATTTTGTCCCGAAGGTCCAAATTGTAAATTCATGCAGTAAGTCGATAAATAATAATAGAAATAAATATAGTTGTAAAACATATATTTTACATTATAGATACATGTAAACAGATTATTGTAACTTAATAATTATTTTCAGCCCAAGATTTGAATTACCAGCAGTGCAAGATATGCAACCAAAGGAAGGAAAGAAAGTTATGATAACTTGTCACTTTTGTGGTGAGGGTGGTCACAAAGCAATTTATTGCAATAAAATGCCACCCGATGTAAGAGAAGCACAAGTGAGGCAAGAGATGGAAGGTAACTCACACAATCCACATCATCATATTAATATGCACAATGGTCCACCCCAAAGAGGTCCTCAAAAACCATTGGAAGAAGTTACTTGTTATAAGTGTGGTCAAAAGGGTCATTATGCAAATAAATGCCCCAAAGGACACTTGGCATTCTTGAGTCACGCTAGTGGGACTAATAGCACAAGCGGTAATCAAAATCAAAATTATCGCAGATAATTGTATATATTTTATTTATGTAAAATAATTATTATTATTATTATCATCGATTTCTTTTTCCCAGATTAAGATTACTTATCACCCCCCTGTCGAAATTTATGCATCGTGCATTATTGTAAAATAGATTTAATACCATTACTATTATGTCTCGTAATCTTTAATCATTTTATTTATTACACATACCGAAGAATAAAATTGAAGATGATATTGTATATTGTATGTTGATAATAAAAGCAATTTTGTGCATACAATTACTAGGGCCAAGGATGTGGATATTATCATATATATATATATATGTGTATATATATATAATATCATAAAATTGCTATTTCAAAGTTTCAATCTTTATTGATTAAAGTATGGCGTGTACGTTTAAATATAATACTATTATAACAGGGCATAGTTAAGTAATCTTTACTAAACACATTGTGACTATTATATCAGTTCTGATATAGAATGTTATAAAAAGATATATTTACCTAAGTTTAGTTTCTTTATTTTTATAATGTAATAATACTTGGGAAGACTTTTTTCTTTTTGCTTCTTTTTTACGGAAACTAATGAGCAATATTATTCATTTAATAGTTTCGAAATCTTCCCAATGAATGTGTTATTGAAATATTTTTTGTTTATCTTGTCTAATACTATAAAATCTAGTTTTAAATAATCACATTACAAACGCTAAAAATGTGCTCGTGTTTAATTCTTTTTTCTTTTTTTTTCTTTTTTCTAAAACTATAAAATGCATAATTTAATACTAAACAGTCAATTAATATTGCAAACATTTCACCTAAATTGTATCACCGTAAATCTTAATTTAACTTCCAATATCTTGAAATACTTGCTAATATTTAAAATTTTTGTCAAATATCTCTCACGTCGTAAAGAAGAAAGAACTTTTGAATATTTCTGCTGATGTGTTTTTTTTCTTTTTCTTTTAATCGTCCAAAATATATCTTTTATCATGTCGCATTGTAATCAATAACTTCTACATAATTAGCTGGAAACAATCCATATGTCCCATCAGGACCCAATCCTTGCCACCAACCTTCATCTATGGCATCTATGTGAGTGATTATATCACCAGGATCAAAAGTAATTTCTGTATCATCCGCAGCTTGATAATCGTACAAAGCTCTCGCTTTCATACCCTCGTTATTGGGATCAAAATATAAATAAGAGCCATCAAGCTGATTATATAATTCGTTATCTGTTATTTCTTCTTTATTTGTAATAGATTGCTCAGTCTCTTGTTCATGTGAAGATATTTTAGAATCATGGGCTAAGACGACAGTATTTGTTACCGCTTCTGTACTAGAATTTACTAATACTTCCATATCATTAACCTTTTTTACTTCTACAGGAGTTGCTTCTTCAGGTTTAACATCTATGTATTCCTTTTGCTGACTTTCTTCTATAGCCTTTTTAACAGCTTCTACATGACCACCACTCTTTTGCGAAGAATGTTGAACTTGAGAAAATTTCATCTGACCAGCAGCCGAATTTTGTTCAAAAACAGCTCTAGCATTAATCGTTCTTTGAGCTATTAATTGCTGCGCTTCTTTGCTCCTTTGTCTTCTTAATTCCTCGCTTCTAGATTTATGATCATCATCATTATCTTCACTATATTGTTGACTAGCTGCTATACGATTACGTAAATTATTTGCTTCCTCTGCACGTTGCTCTGCTAACTTTTGTCTTGCTATTGAACTCTCCTTAGCAGATACCTGATAATATTGCAATAAAAGTTTTAAATGTTACGCGAGATTCAAAATTAAACAGTTCAAAGAACAAATTTCATTAACAAACCTGTTGTTCTCTAAGTTGACTTTCCTTCTCTTCTCTCATTCTAATTTCTTTTTCCAATCTAAGACGTTCTTGTTCATTTCGAATTCTTTCGTGTTCCAGTCTTTTCTTTTCTTCTATTTCTTCTCTTTGCCAAAACTGATCTCTCTCTGTTGCATTTATTTCTTGTTCCGGTATTACTCTATAAAATGAGGGATATAAATCAATTTTCAATCGTATTCAACTAAACAGAAAAATAAAAAACATACCGTTTATACGTTGTGCCAATTGGACCCGTATGTGCATCATTTTCACTACGTGGTTCATTAAATTTATATGCAGAGGCGGTAGCTCTAGCGAGTTTCTCCATAATAGCATCAACTTCAACATCATCTTCGGAACGAGCAGTAATTGTAATATGAGCACCTTTTAATAATTTTTCTACATCTCTAATATGGTTTGCACATGTTCCTTTTCTAACAATAGGTGCACCTTCTCCTTGCTAAAGAAAAAAATAAAGAACATATTCACATATTGCTCATACAATGCGTATGCTAATGAAAATTATTTAATTCTAATAAAGCGTCTCACCCAATTAATGAGTAGACATTTTGGTAGACTTGTTTTAGTATCAATGACACGACAAAAGGCATACATAATGTGACTACTACTTAAACGATCAATCATTTCTTCTAGTCCACCGTTCCCTGTACCAACAACTTTCAAATTATTTGTCTGACCTTCATACCCAAATACAGCCCTGTAGAAACACATAATTCCTTCTAATATATAATAAATTAAAAAAATTAAAAAAAACTTAATTGCATAAAAAGACAAATTTCATTCAATTCTTTAAGAGATCATAAAAAATTTAGGATAGGTAAAAATCATTATGACTGTGTTCTTACTGGTAGTGACAGTAACTATACCTAATACATATATACAAAATACAACAGAATAAAAAGTATTTAAATAATGAATGATATAATGAACATTAATGGATAAATTTGTATGTAAATTAATGATACTTTAGTTATGATGAAAGTAAAATATTAATGAAGGATAAAAAATTCAAAAATCCTACCAGTTAGTAGGCGACTTATCATCGACTACATCGTGCCAAGCAGCCACCAACGTATCTTTGTTTTTAGTTAAATTAATTGACATGTTTGTTATGAATTCATATAAAATAAGTCAAGTGATATAACGAATGTTTTAACAGTGCAACCACTGAGATACAATAAAAGATGGTCAAAGACGCATCTTCACGTGTATCTCTAGGTTCGCTTTTCTGATTGCGTGTCAACGCCCTTTTGTTACCAACTATGGAACAATAATATTCTTATAATGTTAAGATTAATTATTTTTTCAACCAAATAATCCATTTCATGATCTATCAATGCTTTAATCTCTATTCTAAAGTAATTATATTTTAAATATTTTTTTTATATTATGACGTCTCCACAGATTCGCGGTTAGAACTAAAACTTCAGGCTCTTCTTTTAGATACGAACTGTATTCAATTTTCGACACTTTAAGAATCACGTGGCCAATACATGCGGATAAGCCATTAAATTCAATCATTCAATTTTACTTATTTTTATTCAGAATTTAAAAAATAAACTTTTTTTTATCTGTAATTTAAAGAAATGAGAGAGGGTAATAATTATTTTCATCAAGAAAAAAATATTTGCTATATTATTATATATATATATTATATTATATTATTTTAAATATAATGCATGTTAGCATAAAAAATATTCATTAGAGAATTTATAACATTAATAACATTATTAATATATTAAATACAATGTGTGGAACACTTGCGAACATCTATAAGCAACAATTTCAAATGATATATTCGCGTTATTTAATTTTTATTTAACAATTAGATCATTAAATATTATATTTGTTATTTAAATGCTAGGAGAAAATTCTAAGTAGAGTTATAGAAAATAAATTACAAGAAAAATTAATTCTAAGCGAATATAGAAAAAAAAAATCTTGTTCTCATTTTAATTATGAACGGTATTAGTTCTTTGTAACTCTCCAGAATGCCTAGCATGATTCATCATAGATTCTACTCTATTCGCAGTTTCTCTAACAACATCGGATATCTCATCTGGTAAATGATCCAATGTAGGAATATGTGCTGAAAGTCTTTTGTAAACTGAATCTCTATTTCCATCCTTTTTATGCCTTCGTTGTTCTTCGTACTTCAATTGTTGCTTGAAGAATATAGCATTTTTAATAAACTCCAAAGTATTTTCAAAACTTTTTCCAGCACTTTGCATTCCTTTGATCGCACTAACTCCATATTCCACGTCATAGCATCTACCTAAAAGTTGTTGCTGAAGAGCCAATACTTCTACTCGCTTTTCCACCATCGGTGGTAAAGCTTTTCTAACGTGCTCTTGAAGCCGATAGAATGCTAACGATGGCTCGTTTGCTACTATGTGCATGTTCTCAGATATTCTTTCAGTTGCTATATATAAAAAGTAATTATTAATAAATTTATAAATAAATAAATATTATTAAGTATATGTTAATATATATATATATATAATCATTTTCTAAACAAAAAACATAGAAACATTTGTTTTGTCAAATATTACAATTAAAGATTAGAAATATTTTTCCCAACCTTTCTTCACTTTGGTTTCTAATTCTTGATCAGGTTGATACACCTTCGCTGTCATTTTTTATCAAAATATTGTTATTATTCAATAATAACGCATTGACAATTTGTTTAAATATTCTGTTCTTTATTTTAACCTCTAAAGAAATATTTATTTCAATTGCGTGTAAATTAATTATTTATTTTTATAAATGAAATGAAATTTTTATATTATTTGAAATATAAAAATGTAAATAAAGTAAACAAATGGTTGTGAACGTTATCAGCTGTTTTTAATGACAGTAAAGTGGATTCGTTTTCGGCGCCATTTTCAATACCATTTACCGGAAGTAATTCGTGTACAAGGAAGACATTTCTTTGATCGAAACGTGGCAGAAAACGGAGCGCTGTTGGCACTTACTCCAATGTCTTTCCACACGCGTGTACCTTGATAGTATAGAAACTGACACGAGTGAAGCGGTCAAATAAGGTATGAATTTATCTAATTTAACAATATTTTCTATAAGAAATTCAATCAATCATTTACACATTTACAATTAAATAACTTTGATATTTAATTAAACAATGTATTTAATCAATTGTTGTCATTTTCTTACATAAAATTCAATTAACAATAAGCTTTCAAAATATTTTATGTTTCAATATGAGATAATAAATAAACTATGATCAATGTTATAGGATTTTTATAACAATCGTTTTCATATATTTGTCTTCAAAACTTTGTTTATAACAATAACATGTAATTAATTTAAATGTCAAAAATATTTAATTATATTATGCGTATAGAATATTATTTATTAACATTTGTTTCTTATTTTATTATTATTTTTTAGAATGAAGTGGCAAATTTTATTCGCAGTTTTTGCTGCATTATGTATAAGCGTATATGGAGAGGAAGAAGAAGAAGCTGCCAGGTTGTTAGTATCTAAACAAATTCTTAACAAATATCTTGTAGAAAATATGGATATTATAGTAAAGGTAAACGGTCATAACGTTAATTTATTTTATATGAAAAAATTTGCCTTTATTTAACCTATTATTTCAACAGTACACAGTTTTCAACATTGGTAATGCAGCTGCATTGGAAGTCGAAATAACTGACAATTCTTTCCATCCCGATCACTTCACTCATGTAAGCGGAGAACTTAATGCTAGAATAGATAGAGTACCACCTTACACAAATGTGAGTCATACAGTGGTTGTACGACCACGCAAATTTGGATACTTTAACTTTACATCCGCTGAAGTTTTGTATCGACGTAAGGAAGATGCTTCTAGACTTCAAGTAGCTGTAAGCAGTGAACCCGGCGAAGGACTCATCGTTTCGTTTAGAGATTACGACAAACAATTTTCATCTCACGTGGTAAATATTTCTTCTCTCGTTCCTTATAAAAAACATGTTTTAAAAGAAAAACATTTTTATTTCGTCGTATTAATTATTTTTAGATTGATTGGGCCGGATTCGCTATAATGACTTTACCGTCATTAGCTATTCCATTTGCGTTGTGGTTTTCCAGCAAAAATAAATACGAGAAATTGTTGAAAACTACTAAGAAACATTAAGTGTGTGTGGGTTTTGTACAAATATTAAATTATAAAATAAAATTTAGGTAATTTGTAAGAAGATTTTCTTGCAATATCGTTAAGAGATCCAACCGTACCATCTGGTATATATATTTTATATATAATAGATATATTATTTATAAATATTGCCACAATATTTTTAGTAAATGATTAATGCATTTATATATTTGTAACAAAATAGTTCATACCAATATTTGAGATTTATTCAAGAGTTGAATATTTTTTAAGAAATTATTTTTCTTAATTTTTGTTAAATAATAAGAAAAGTACGTTAAACGATCATATTATTTTACAATTTATTTGTTCGATAGGTACAACTTTCATTAGATTTTTCTTACGAACATAGGAAATTGTAGAAACCAAAAAGTAAACAAATTTGAATTACTTTTCAAAACAATTTTTATTTTTAATTTTCATATATATATATATTGTATATTTTTTTGTTTTTTTTATTTTCTCTATTTTTTTTTTACATAAGTAATATATATTATTGAAAAACTGAGTAATAAAATAAAGTGTTTTTTAATTTTTCTAATAAACGTCATGTGATATATAAATACATGAAAGATTTACATGTTGTAAATAGTAAAACAATACAAAAGTGGTGTTCTTTCTGTTTTAAACAGGAAAAATAAATGCCATAGGGTTTTTCATTCTCTCGTGTTCGACTAGGAAGCACAGACTACCCATCAATAACAATTTCTATTCAGTACAAACATCAATTCAACAATTTTCATAACTTGTATTATTGATGCGTTTTATACAGTCTTGGTTGTTATACAAAATTTTATAGTGTAAAACTATATTACAAAATGTACATTATGCATATTGGTATGCAGATTTTTTTTATAAGAACTTTTACATATAATAATTAGTAGTAGTAGTAGTAGTAGTAGTAGTAGTAGTAGTAGTAGTAGTAGTAGTAGTAGTAGTAATAGTAATAGTA
>NW_014569665.1:461191-468845 GCF_001313835.1 Polistes canadensis | reverse complement strand
GTTGCATTCTATCTTTCAATAAATAAATTTCATCGCGAAAGGGTTATTTTTACAGAAGTATACCAATTGCGTTAATACCTATAGTAAAAAATAGATATAGCATTAATGTAAAACTAAACACAAGGTACAATATTTATATATAATTATTTGAACAATTAATTATAGAATCGATTGAATGTGTCTTGAATTATTTATGTGAATTTAATATAATATAATATAAGAAATATAAAATGAATAAGATTTAAACAACAATTGCATCGCGTAATTAAATAATTAATTCAWTAAATCAATTCATTATTGCATTAGAATAAATAAACAAAACGAGAAGTTAAAATTTTCTAATGCATCGAACGTCAGCCATTGGCCCGACAGTGCATACGTTACACCATACAAATTGTATGGACACCGTAAGCAATATCGGTTACCGGATCTCACCACGGGGAGGTTGCTGCGTCGGAGATCCATTATAAAATGAAAGAAAAGAAATAAATAAATGTACTTGCACGTATATGTATGTAGTTGTACCATTATTCCACCATTGATTAGTATAATTTCCATGAAACGATGGTGAACGTCTTTCCGAAACGATGGAAACAGTGAGATGATTGCATACGCCTTTCTGAAACCATAAAAAGAATGACAGATTATGATAAAAATTTATGTGAAACCATAGAAAAATATAAAATCATATAATTCTAATTACATATCTTTTTACCTAATGTCAATGCATTTACACCATCGATTATGACTGCATCTATCTGTAAATCAAACGAAATTTGATTAGATTATGAAATTTGATATTAAAATATTAATTAATTAGACAGTAATAATTACTTACGTGGAGCGGAACTAGTTACGGCTTGTCGCGCCGCCGTCCTAGAACAAAGTGAGGTGATGACGTAGTCGAGTCACCTCTCCCCTCCTATTTACCTTATACGGCATTGCCTAAATGTTTTTCTATGCGTACTAGATGAAAGATCACGTGTATACATAGCCAACGTTCGGAAACGTTTGACTTTGACCTTCTTGTCTTTCTTCTTCTTCATTCATTCGTATATCGTATGTTTAACTATATGGATCGTTATTACACATAAAAATAAAAAGTAAATGCACGTGTTAAAAAATAAACTCTTACAAATAAAAAACATAGTATTAGAATGTATTGAGTAGTACTTTTTTTATTGATGTATTGTATTTTATTATATTTTTAAAGATAGACTTGTATTTATTTCTCTATGTGTCTTTATATTGATTCTTTGATTGAAATTATTTTAGAAAATAATTATTAAATGTTATCTGGAATTTTTTATAAGCATAATAGAAATGTATATATGCATATTAAATATATATATTAAATGTATTAGATTGCTATAAGAAATTTAAATAATTAAAATTAATATATTTATGTATATATCGATTATTATAATTATCAAGAATAATTGTTAATTTTATCTCCAATTTTTTATTGATTAATTAATTATAATGCACATACATATTGAAACATCATTAAGACGTTATACTATTTCTAAGAATTTAAAATACATATGTCGAACATAAAAATGCTCTTTTTAAATCATTTCTGGTAGTAAAATATAATTGGTATCTTTCCAGTTCGCGTCACGTTCCATCGTTCTTTTTACGTAACAATATTTTTTCCAATTTCTCTTACATTCTCTTACAATCATTCATATATATTCGATTTTTTATATATTCTACTAATACAATTCTATTTTTATACTTTTTTCAGATTTCCCAGCATTGGAAGAACACAGCACGAATATATATATTCAGTCTAATAATCGTGTTCACATCTTTATCTTCTTCATATTCGTTCAGGTAAATCTATTTCTTTTTATCCTATAACATAGAAAAGTGTAATCGAAAAAGTATGAAAAGGGGAAAGAAGAAAGAGATAAAAAAAAAGATAGAGAGAGAGAGTATAAGCATATTATTCAGACATACACATATATGCATATATAAATAAAAATAAATAAAAATACAACAACTCACATAGAGAGACATACGTATACAACAATCATATATTTGATTTTGATTCGTATTGTAGTTTTGGTATTGTAATGCAATCTTATTTTATACTTTTTTCAGATTACCTAGCATTGAAAGAGTCCAGTAAGAATACATTTACTCAGTCAAATAATCAGATTCACATTTTGATCTTCTTCATACTTGCCAATGTAAGTCTAATTTTTGTTTTGTTTTATAACATAAAGAAGTGTAATAGAAACAGTGTGAAAAGGGGAAAGAAGAAAGAGAAAAAGAACAGACATCTCATATACAAACGTACATACATATATAAATAATAATATATGATCAATAAGATGGTTATCAAACTATAAAGTGATATATCTTAGAAAACTTAATAATTTGAATTAAAGAAAGAATCATTAAGAAAGTATTGTTAATCTATTTGATGAAATTAGATGAATATTTTCTTATATGTAAATTGAAATTGTTTCTAATGTCTTATACACGTATACAAGCTTGTCGTCACACGTACAGTAACTCTTCTTTCTTCTTGACCACGTTTTACTTAAAAAAAAGTTTATTCTTTTATTATTGTTTTTAAGAGCGTCAATTGATTTTCGATATGTTATACGATATTACACAATATCGTATTGTTTATTCGATAAAATATTTAATATCGTAGAATTATTTAATAACCGTTCTCGTTGTCTCATCGATATGGATTGTTTCACAAGCCTCTCCCCTTTCATTCGTTTGAGCTTTGATCCAAGGGATAAAATAAAACAGGAAAATAAAATCTATGTAAAAGAGATAAAGAGAGAGAAAGAGAGAGAGAGAGAGAGAGAGAGAGAGAGAGGGGGAAATATAAAAGAGAGAAAGGCTACGTCCGCAATTAATAATTACACTTCAATCATTTAGTTAATTAGTTTTTGGCCCGCGTTAATAATTTCAACTGCTCTGCATTCTCATATTTTGTTAATATAATTAAAATTAATTTTCCCATCTATCTACAAGTATTATATATTATAATAATAATAATAATAATAATTATAATAATGTGTAGCAGAGAGAGAGAGAGAGATCAAAGCATTAGGTAAATAATTTTCACGATTTGTTTATGAGAATTATAAGTAGAATAAATAAAAAGTTTGAGATACCTAATACCATTTTTATTAACACCGTCATTTGTTATATATTTCTTTCTTTATTCTTCTCATTTAAAAAATAAATACAATCATAATGATATTAACGAACAACAATACATATATAAAATATAACAAAATAATAATACTCATAAATTATTATATATCATATTTTCCGATGTACTACATGCCTTAACAAAAGTAACACGACTTATATTATAGTAGTTGCAATTAAATAGAAGGAAAAAAATTACGACGACGACGACGAGGGATTCTATCATTTTTTTTTCCTCTCTCTCTCTCTCTCTCTCTCTCTCTCTCTTTCTTTTTCTTTTTTCCTTTTGCTTTCTCTTTCTTTCTTTTGCTTTTTTATTTCCTACTCTCGACACGTGGATCGTATAAGCACGAAGAAGGGGTGCAGAGTAAAGTGAACGTTGCTCGTCAACTAACGAACCCCCACCTCCCCCTTCACCCTTTCAACCCCCTCCCACCCCCCGGACAACGTTTCTTTCCATATGGCGTCTATCATGATAAAACCTACACGAGACGACGACTTCTCTCCTTAATGACCGATTGTACGGTACGTGCAAGTCGACAAATTAAACGGGGAGGCTCATTTGTTTAAAACGCATCGCGCGAATTACGAACGGTTTTGTAGCACCTGCTACTCCATTATAATAATTATTATCAGTCTCTCATAATTTATCGCATTCAATGGGGGTACACCACCACCGTCGTAATCATTTTTATCCATAGTTGGAAAACACCATTTTTCGACTGTTAATAATCAACATTTTTTAAATGATTATTTCTTCACTTTTTCCCCCAAAGTCTTTTTTCTTTATTATACAAAATTTCTTCTTTTCTCTCTCTCTCTCTCAAGCGTACATATTATTTATTTTGTTATTTAATATCGTATTTATTCGTTGAAAAAAATTATATATACACTTAATTTTAAACGATATTCTTTCTTTCTTTTTTTAGATATATATTTAAATGCTTGTAAAATGCAACATTTTTCTTTCTATATAAATTTTGTATTATTTTGTAATATTTTTTATTTTTATTGGAAAAATCTACATTTCTTTTTGTTCAATATTCGAATAATCAATTTCGATATGATTAAATATCGTAAACCTTAGTTGAAACAAATTAAACCAATTCGTAATATTCTGAGATATTCTAACGTTTTCATGATAAGAAGAAATAAGAAAGGAAACTTTAAAAGCTTATAAAAAGTAGAACTTCGTTAAAGAGAGAGAAGTAGAAGAAAAAAAAAAGAGAAGGAGAAGAAGAAGAAGAGCTCTGTTAGCAAACTAAACGACCTAGGTTAAAAACATAAAATTAATGACAATTATATAGAACTTCTACGTACTTACTTATCCCTTTTTCATCGTAAAGACTCATAATGGGAAAGAAAAACGCGATAGAACGGATGAAATCTCATTTGGAATACAAAGGAGTTCGTTATTTCCTTTCTCCAGACATATCTCCAACAGAGAAAGAAAGAAAGAAAGAAAGATAGTGAGAGAGAGAGAGAGAGAGAGATTTCTAGTAAATGGTAACAGCTTATTGAATTCATTCGAAGTTACGAATGAAATCTTTCGCGATATGCTTTGTGTAAACGAAATAAATTAATTTTCCTTTTTCTTTTTCCTCGCAAACCATACAATTCAAACGCGTACTTACTATTTGAAAATAATTACGCGCGGATTTTAGAAAGAGAGAAAGAGAAAAAGAGAGAGAGAGAGAGAGAGAGAGAGAGAGAGTGAAGAAGAAGAAGAAGAAGAAGTAAAAAAAATGCTATTTTAATTCGAATTAAAGGGAAATAAATCGTGTGGAAGAAAAGAAAAAAAAAACAAAAAAAATATAAACGGAGAAACAATTTTTTCCTCCTTGCACCGTGTTATTTCAAAACCCGTGTAAAAGAAAAAGGACGAAAAAAGAATCGAGCGTATTTTCTTCTTCTATTTTTTTTTTTTTTTTTTTTTTTCTCCTCCTCCTCCACCACCTCCTCCTTCTCCTCGTCATCATCATTTCATTTCTACGGGGTATTATTATTTTTTCAAATATATTTCTTTTTAGCGTTTAGTAAGGTGTGAGAAAAAATAGAAATAGAGAAATAGAGAAGCGTGCTCTTATCGAATGCTTTGTCGGAATAGGGAACAAAAATGGCAATGTATTTCTAGGAGAGACGCGAATACTTGGCAAACCCTAGGAAAGTACCCTTTAATCAGAGAATCGACCCTTTGAAAGCGTCGGCGCGTCGACTCTCGAGTCGCTTTGCGAGTTCGTATTTATTCTTCGTCTTTTGACTCGCGAAAAACTTGCTGCTCTACTCTCATACTCTCTCTCATACTCTCTCTCTCTCTCTCTTTTTCATTCTCCCACTCTTTTCTTCTCTTGGCATAACCGTGAAGAGTAAACGCGAGTAAGTTTGGGGATTCGTTGTAAAAAAAAAGGAAAACAGCAAAAGTGTGAGAGTGAGAGAGACAGGTGGGAAGGGTGGCATGGGTGGGGGTGGGGTAGGGTTTGCAAGGGTATAGAAAAGTTCACGTGTTACGCATTCGCCTAACACGCGCCTGCGTGTGAGCTTTTTCAATATCGCTAATGCGTCTCGTCGACGAGTCAGCTTCGAAAACGCGGTAAAAGGGCGAGAAAGCAGCAGCACCGGGTCCACCAAGTGATAAACTCGCAAAAGTGCGCGAAGCTTTAAAGCTTGACAAATGCGCCCCTACGAATATCGCATATTTCGATCATGAATGACGATAAAGCGTACCGACTGTTTTAGAGTCGTTGTTAGTATTGGGTTTGCTGTTGCTATTGCTGTTGCTACTCTACTGTTGGTGTTGGTTTTGCTGATGCTGTTCGTATAAGATAATATAGTAGAAAATTGTTTCCATTTCGGATACCTACACCAGTTTCTCTCTCTCTCTCTCTCTCTTTCTTTCTCTATCTGTAAATATCAATTCACAGTCTAACACTTGAACGAATTTTTAAAACATTTTCTCATCAAATCTGATCTATCTATATACGATCAATCGAGAATTAATTATCACGCGTATAGGAAATAAAAGAGGGGACAAATTAATTTGTATTATATGGTATATAATAATATATAATATATATTATATATTAATAATATATATATATATAACACGTTTATATTATTCATATAAATAATATTATATATAGTTTATATTTTTTATTTTCACACAAATCCCGCGATAGATTAATACGAAGTACGAAGACGTATAGAATAATTATATTATAACGTATGAATAAAATCTAACAGATAAATCGTTTAACTTTAATCGTCTAACTTTGATATCACACACAATTGAGATTACTAATTGTATTCCTATTCGACGCGTCGTATTGTTCAAATGAAAAATCAAAATTATCAATAAAATCGTTATTATTATATAATTTTTTCAGTTGACACATACCAATTTCCATTTTTCTCTATTCGAATTGAAAGAATATCGTGCGTGTGTTACTGGATAAAAACATAAAAAAAAAAAAAGAAGGGGGAAAAGGTCGGAACGTGGGCGGGACCCGAACGGTGTGAATTATATTTTCTATACCTGCGTCGGAAGTTTACGTTTGGTGTGATCGATGCGTAACATCGAGTGCACACGCGTTTGATATGAGAGAGAAAGAGAGCGTAGTGCTGACAAACAAGTCCGAAATGGTTGTGAAACGTAACGCGTTTCGACGTTCTACGCTATGCACTTCGTTACAAAATTATTTTTATGACATCGATGTACGATACGTCTCCGTCGAGGGCACGTGCTACCCGCACCGGCGGCGAGAGTCTTTCATTTATGATCTGTCATAAAAATGCGTGACGCGAGTACCACCGGCGCGTGAATAAAAAAAAAACAAAATTCCCCCGCCCCCGGCCCTGCCTGCCAAAAAAAAAAAACAAAAAGAAATGGAGTGAAATGAAATTTAAAAAAAAAAAAAACAGTTTACGAGGACAATATGATGAGACAGATCTACCCCTTTTCAACCTGACCAATGAATACTCCGCTCGTTTAGCAAAACGATACGCCAAAATCCTTCTTCACTTTTTTTTATTTATAGTTTATCGTAAAAGAAAAAAAAAAAAAGGACCATATATTTCCACTCTGTTGTTCGGAGATTTGCGAGAAGAGAATAGAATAGAAGAGAAAAACTTCGTCGTCTATGGTAGACCAAGTCGTTTACCTGTTCCACTTGATTTCACGAAAAGTTCGTTTAACCGAAAGTGTGTGAAAAAAAAACGAAAGAAAAAAAGAAAAAGTCCAACGTTGTTTTTTGATTTATCGTTCGTAAGTTAGCGACAGTGATATGTCACACATGGTGTTATTTCCATTTCGTCACTTTGATACGAGTCACTCGAATATTATTTGCATTGGATAGGGAAAAAATCATGAACAGTAACACGGTTTGGTTTTTTCGTAAGAAGTATAATACCGTGAAATTCTTTTCCCTTGGTGTACACGTAAATAAATATAGATTTGTATGTGGTATATATATAT
>NW_014569665.1:457263-461016 GCF_001313835.1 Polistes canadensis | reverse complement strand
TATATATATATATATATATATATATATGTATTGGTCGAACGGTACGTTTACCAATGAAATTCATAGGTAACATGTGTCTTTATGGTTTATGCGTCTGGCCTTAACGTGGATGAACCCTCGAGAAATAGGAGCAACGTTGCTCGTAAGATATTTTATTGTATCTCGATTTCGAGTTTCCATATCTGCAATAAACTAGATCAAGCCCAGGCTTCAGTTCGTGATACAACACCCCGGCTAAGGTTTCTCGATTGATTTTCTATGAGTTCAACCTGTAGAGCATCAAACAAATGATTTAATTCTATAGAATTATTCAAATAAATTCATCAAATTTTACGTTTAACTTTTCTGACAATCAAAAAAAAAAAAAATAAATATATTATAATATAAGATGAAAAATTGTTATCTTCGAGATTGAAGTATTTGATTTGACTTTTGATTGTCATTTTAATTGAATCATCAACGATCATATATTCTTTGTCGTACGTTACGTAACCCTTGTATAAAGTAATCCGAATCGTCATATGGGTGTCATTAGTACGCTGAGATAAGATAACGTGCTTTCAACGAAATGAATTACCCCGTAGTACCTTATCGCGAGAAGACATAATTTGCGGCTAAATTCTCTCCATCGAATCTTCTTAGTAATATCTTTTGTCTAAAACCATCGACGTGAATTACGACAATTTCTTGAATGAAAAGATTGCTTTTAAAGCTTCAGCAATATAATTTCGTCTTTAAACTTTTAACGATTTTATTTGAATTCAAAATGAAAACATTATTTACATTCACATTTAATAATAATAATCAAATTTTATTGTTTCATATATTTCGTTCGGAAATTATATTATTTCATATTAAATTTATTAATAGATAAAGCGCATTTAATGGGGAAAAAAAAAAAATAATCACGCAATCCTATATTTCAATTAAACCAATATATTTTCTCCTATTATTAGAATACTATAATAGTTTTTTATAAATCTTTCTATTGTCATTGTAAGATTTGGTTAAATAATAAAATAATGAATTAAATTAATATAAAGTCACGGATTGTAATCGATATAGAATAAAATAGAAGGGGATATGAGAATTTCATTTTGATGAGAAAAAAAAATAATGATTAAAAGGAATCGTAGTAAGTTATATATATATATATATATATAACGAAGCTTAAATCTTTTCTCGCGGAACAATTTCGATCTATCCCCGTTTATAAGGACCGATAGTAATACGTCTCAGACCGGATAAAGAGACGGAGGAAACGTAGACGGTAGAGGAAGCTTATACCGGACGATATCAACGTCGTTCTGGCCGGTTGCCCAATACATCGGAATCGTTTTCACTTCGCGATGCTGTTCCAGCTTGTATTGACATCGACCACCATAGAGACGGACGGTTAATACTCTTTCGATACTCTCCTTTATCGTTTCTAGAAACCTAGTATTACTTTCGAATTTCTTTTTCCTAGTTTCTTCAATAGGGTGGGGGAAAGGGGTAAGAGGGAAAGGGGAGGGGAAAAGAAAAAACCTTATTCTCTACCCATCGACCTTTTCCACTTCCCCCATTCCCACCCCTTCCATTTGGCTTATCATCCCCCGTTTATAAATCTAACTCATCGGTCAATTATATTTTCATCTTATTTAATCTCACTTGGCAGAGAAGGGTGAAAGGGAAATGGGGTTAATTGATTTTTTTTTTAATGTGTGTGCGTGTGTGTGTTTTTTTCTTTTTTTTAAACGAAATATTTGATCATTGCAATTTGACATTAATAATCTTGTTAACGATCATCGTCTTTCACGAAATATAATAATTTCGAGGAAACTGTTAAAAGTGTATATCTTTTTTTTTTTTTTTAAAAAAAAAGGGATATAATATAAATAGGGATAAAAGTATTTCGTAGGTAAAGAGTAGAGTTTTAATTAGCATTAAAAGAAATTCCACGAGGTATCGTTGAATTTCAAGAAAAAGTCAGACGTGTAATTCATTTTCTTGGAAAAAACTTATATTAAATTACTTTTTTCTTAACTTACCCCCCCCCCTATGTTTCTATTTCTCTCTCTTTCTCTCTATCTCTATCTCTATCTATCTCTCTCTTTTAACTTTTAAAGTGTTCCACTCATCTTAACTTAACTTTCCTGTTAAAAGTAACTTTCTTTTTTAGTTATGTGGCACTTGCGTATAATGTGCCAACGATGGATGCATGAATATTTCAATATCAAGGTTACTTTTACCAGAGAACAAAATAAAACCCCCCCCCAAAAAATAAACGAATAATTATTATGAAATTATTTGATATCGGTTAATTTTTGAACAATCAAAACGAGAACTTTAATTTTGCTATTTCTCTCATTTGAGGATCAAAAATTCACAATTTTCATAAAGATTTCTCGAAGCGCGCGCGCCGTATAATTCGAATAAGAAAATCGCGTTCAGTAGAAAGTTTGTTTTAAGCAGCAGTAGCAGTAGCAGCAGCAGCCGTTCGTTGCATAGCCGTAAATTACTTATCTGGCATAGAATCAAGAAGGAATCTTCTAGTAACGCCACATTATTTTCCGCGTTCGACGGTGTACAACGACGCGTAACGGCACCGACCCGTAAGAAACTTTTCCTGCCAATGGGAGAAAGCCGCTGAGGCGTTACTTTTACCATGGTAAAGTGTGACTACCATAATTTTGACAAACAAAAAGAAAAATCATATTCGAGAATGTCTATAAACTTTATTACATTACCATGGAAGTAACCTCATTTTCATCGATAAAAAATTTCAACGAAAAGAAAAAAAGACAAATAATCGATAACGGAAAAGAGGGTAGAAAGAAAAGTGGGTGTTGGTTTGTTTGTTTTTTTTTCGTAATTTCTGACAAAACGTGCGTGAGAGGGTTCTCTCTCTCTCTCTCTTTAACTGCGGTTAAATAAAACATAAAACATTTATTGATTTTACTCGGTGTTACCCTCATGGCTAGGGCTATAACTTTCAACGAACTCATTCAGTACAGTTTCCTTAACAAATGTCGTAACGTTCGTTGCAACAACGTGCAAGTCGAATTGCAAGCAAGCGAGCAAGCAAGCAACTAAGCAAGCAACTAAGCAAGCAAGCAAGCAAGTAAGCAAGTAACGCAGTGCAATAGCATTGTATCGTCGACAATGCGAAACACGAAAAAGCTTTGCACGCGAGGCGTTCAACCTGGAGGCAGCAACTGCATCAGCGGACCCCTCGACATAGTCATACGATATTTAGTTGGACGTGTAACTTCCGCGAGCTAGCACCCCGTGTGCTGCACCCTGCTCCCAGCTATCACGCACACGTTCTAAAGCTGAACTTGCTTTAGAATTTGTTCCCTACCCCATGGTTCTCACTAACTCAGAGATATTTGATACAAAGGAGCGAGAGAAAGAGAGTGAGTGAGAGAGTGAGAGAGAGAAAGCACGGTATGAATCGGTGGATTTAGAACGTCACAAAAGTTTCTTTCTCAAAGCCGACCTGTATTCGTCATGTTGATTATAACTACTGTTGAATGAACCTGAACCTCCGCGCGTTCATATCAACGCGATACGTTTTTTCTTCTTTTTTTCCTTTTTTTTTCTCTCTCCACGTAATTTTTGCGATAGACTGAATGTAAAAAAGAAAAAAAAAAAGAAAAATAAAATAAAATGAAGATAAAACAGCGCCGTAGACACGTTGCTTTTGAAAATTTATTTTCTTTCTCTTTTCGCGTACGATCTATCGATATAATAAATTGAAAACGAATCACC
>NW_014569665.1:452463-457241 GCF_001313835.1 Polistes canadensis | reverse complement strand
GCCCCGCCCACCCACCATACTCAAAATTTCGTATACCTACTCGATATGTTATTCGTTTTAACGATCTTATTCGTTACGCGAATATATCTTGTTTTAATTTGATTAGAAGCATTGTTACGATAACATTGAAACCCCTAACGTATAGTTTTTCCTTTTTATTCGCAATATTTTGCGTATGAGTGTGTGTATTTTTTTTTTTTTTTCTTCTATTTCAATCTTTGCGCGTTCCATTCGTAAATTATTATTTAATCGAGAAAAGAATGAATGAAATTACCAAGTGAAAATGGGGTTGGGGTGAGGTGGGGGTGGGCGAGCGGCCTATCTTCTTCTTCTCTTTATGTTTTAATATTTACTATCTGCTATTTATTACCCCGTTGCTGGATATATAAAAGAATTGAAAATCTTTCTTTTATGAAACGACTATAGGTCGAGGTAGGTTCGAATTATTTTCAGAAAACTGTAATCCCGTTTCCCTATCCTATTCTCATTTTATTCGTATTTTTATTCTCTCTTTCTCCTTCTATTATTTTTCTTCAATTTACCGAATATTATACGTTATTTAGATGGTCGTAACAAAATGAGATGTATACGTAACTGCGACACGTAACGCGAAAGTTGTGCAACCAAGCCAAGCTTTAAATTATTTATCATTTCGCGATCATTTGTAAATTCGCAGAGTAGTCTACCCGACGACTATTTCATTCGTTTTCCACTCCTCTTCACTATTCAGACGCACGCGAAATACACTTCCTAACCTGTTTTCAGAATTTAGAATCGTTGCCGGCTTCATGGTACACACCTAAATACGTCTACCTGAAACCGAATAAACGTCATGTTAAATCGTGGAAAAGAGGACTTGACAGAAACCAAACTCGTTTTACCTTCGATCGTCCTACCGAATTATCTTCTACATGGTATACCGCTTAAGTGCATATTTAATAACTATCTCGAAACTAAAACGAAATACGCATAAATGTTATTTGTTTTTATAAATTATAAAGTTGGATTTGAAAAAAATAATCATTCAAGATATTATTTAGCAAGATAAAACGCCAAACGCCAACGGTTATTGTGTTGTATTTTTTTCCTTCATTATGATTACAAAAAAAATTGAACAAATTAACGTACCATTATTATACAATAGTAAATTACCAAATCGAGTTTTACGAGTCTACAAATTTTTAATTTCAAATCTAATCGATTCGAATACTCGTACCATAATATTCGAAACACCTCTCCGTCGTATACCTTCTACGAAACAAAAAAAGAAAAAGAAAAAAAGAAAAAGAACGTCGAACGATCGTACATTAAATGACGCGACAAGAGAAAATGCATTTGCGATATCAAAAATATCGGTAGTAAGCAACATTTGCTTAGTCGAGCTTAACGCGACGTTATTCGTAAACGCATCGTTTCCCTTCCGCCGTCTGTAGTTCAACGTAACGCGTTCGATCGTAAACGTTTCTACTTCGGTAAAGAGAAAGGTAAGAGAAAACTAGAGAATAGAAAAGAAAAGAAAACAAGAAAAAAAAAAGAAAAGAAATAAGGAAGAAAAAGGTAGAAGCATAGGGGTAAAAAGAGAAAAGAGAGAAAAAGGTCTATCGTAACATGCGCGTCTTGGTAAGGCCGTTTCCCTTTAGCTGAGAATCTATCGGTTTGGGCCATCCCTCCGTATTACAGTTTTCCCCACTCCCCGAAGATAACCACCCTGGTTTCCCCCCCATTAACCCCCGATCCACCCCAGTGGGTTGAATCACCCGTTCGCGTCGGCCGTTCTTCCTTCGACGCGTTCGTTTTCCACGTACGCTCCACCCTTATCGATTTAGACCGGTATACAAATCCACCTGAAGGTAACATTAGTCACTCAGCGCTTCCACTGACACACAGTGCTATTCCGGATAGTAGGAGACCCTGCAGAGTTACACTCGGGGGCCGTAGAATCGAGATCCTCTTCCTGCCCTGTTTCTACCCTTACACTACCTACCTACCTACCTACCTACCTACCTACCTACCTACCTACCTACCTAGCTAGCTAGTTTCAGATATTTGTAATGGTGAACCGAGTATGTGTGTATAGGAAGTTGCGAGATTACCCTATCGTTCCGTCTTCCTTTGATCCCTGCGATGCTGCATCTACTCTATCTCTATCTCTCTCTCTCTCTCTCTTTCTACTTCTATATATATCTCTATCTTTCTCTTTCGGCTAACTCCCTTTCTACTCTCCATCTTTCTCCCTCTGAACTGTCTACCTCCTCCGAGTCTCTCTATACGTCCCATACACATATATATACGCGTATTGTATCTATCTCTATGTGTATGCATATATGCGTAAGGGTGGGTGTAGGATCGTTGGGTATACTCTTGCGTAGCTATAGCCCATCTCTCTTCCACCCCGGTGACAGTTACAAACGACGCGTTATCTATAAGGATTGTACCCCGAGAGGGCGAAAATGGCGAGCACCTGCTCGCTCGCTCTATATCCAACCCTCGTGTCAAACTACCTCTCTCTCTCTCTCTCTCTCTCTCTCCCTTCTTCCTGGATTTACCCTTCTCCTCCTCCTCCTCCTCCTCTTCCTTCTTCCTCCTCCACTCTTCTTCTCGGTTCTTCTCGGTAGGGCGCGCGAACGCGAGTCTTCCGCTACTCTATAAACTCGTGTCAATGGGAACGCAATCACCCTCCAACCCTTTTCCGAGTCGCCCTTCTCGAGAAAGAGAAGAAAACGGACTCGCAAAAGGGAATTCGAGGGCGTTGAAAAAGTACGAGAGCGAGAAGAGTAACAAGAAGTCAGAGTAAGAGAGAGAGAAAGAGGGAGGTAGGGGGGAGGGAGGGAGGGGGGGGGAAAAAGTACGACGACTCCTGTATACAAATGGGAAAGGCTGTCCGTTGCTCGAGATTAAGTCGAAATGTCGTAGGAAGAGGTCGAGCACGAATTTCTTCTGATTTTCTTCTAGTCCACCCTATTGCTTTCTCTCTCTCTCTCTCTCTCTCTCACTCTCTCCCTCTTACTCTCTTACCCCACCACCAGCACCACCTCCATTCAGATACTTTTTCCAACTTCGCTAGACTTATATTGAGATTTTCTACGTGAGATTCTTACGAAAGTATGTGGACGGTATTAGAATTGGACACGAACAACAAGCAAATCTTGACATTTTCATTTTTAATATCGATACGATATCAAGTTTAATCGTTACCGAGCCCCCAACCCCTCCCACTTCGTCCTTTCACCCCCATTCGATCAATATTCTCGATAAGAAGATTTAGTTTAGTTTGCGAATATTGTTCTCGCATTTTCTTCTTATTATTATTCTTCTTCTTCTTCTTCTTGTTCTTCTTTTAAATCAGTTGTTCTAAAGCCAGCCGAATGAAGATTTAGATTCGTCGCGACACTGATGAGAGTGTAAGTACACGTTAGTATCTTAGAAATAAATTCTACTTTGTGTGTTGCAATCGACGAACTAATATCATCGAATTCGCTTAACGATGCCAACTCGTCCGACAATGTTTTTCTTGTGTCGTAACTTTGCTATTAAGCAATTTCTCTCATTCTCTCTTTCTCTCTCTCTCTCTCTCTCAGCCACTCTCTCTCTCTCTCGATTTCGATATAGTTTCGATATATTTGATCGCATCTCGAGGTTGGCTGATTTTCTTGAATCGATATCAGACGCGTGCACAAATAAATATAATCTATAGGCTTGTGGACGATATTTATTTCGAAAATAGATTTAATAATCCAACTGTTACGATCAATTAATAATTATCTAATTAAGATTATAAAAGTATATTAAATATGATTAGATTTCCTTTTTTCTATAGATAATTGAAATATATATTAACTCTCGTGTACGCGAAATTAAATTAAATAAATATATTTCTGTGAAACTAATGTCACGAAAAAAAAACGAAATAATTTTGCGTTAATAATATTTCTAAAAAAATTCGTTTAAAAACAAGTATGAAATGATTAGTTGAAACCAATTGATCATTCGATACGATAAAACAACTATCGTATTAAAAAGGTACCTTTTGTTACGTGGTTTAACTTTGGAGACACCCCGTGTATGCGAAAGATAGATGCGAGTCACGCTTGGAATTTGCGTTATTTAGGAAAAGCGAAAGTAGAAGAGAATATTAGAAGGAGAAGCTTATTCGGTCGAGCAAAACGCGAGTAAAAGCACCGCCGGCGAATCCTTTGCCAATGCACTCGAGTAAATATAAGCGTGACGCGTATCTTGGCATAGACAAGACGAAAACGTTTTCTCCACCCACACTTCATCCATTATTCGGTCGAACAGGTGTGCGTATTATTACTGCGAACCGAGCTAGTGGAATTCATGCGTCTCTCACACACATTCTCCCATCGTTTATTCACTCGACTCCGCCTACACGTGTCTCTATCTTATTACCTACGTAATTTATCTATGTGTGCAATCCTATGTACATTTCTATGTATGCATGTGAGCTAATATATATCGTCATGCATCTCGACTTATTCGTCGTCTTGTCCTCTGACTTATTCTGTCATCGTTATTGTCTTACAATAATGCAATTTCTTTTACTCTTTATACAAATTATTAATGATTCTTTATAGATATAATCACACATATTACGAAAGATTAGATCAAATGATAGAAGAAACTTATTACTTTGTTTCCACTCCCTCTTCCACCTCTTTTTTGTTATTGTTACTTTTTTTTTTTTTATTAATTAATCAATCAACGAGACACTCTCTCGAGAACATGTTTATTAATTGAAATAATATATAAAAAACGAGATC
>NW_014569665.1:426112-451573 GCF_001313835.1 Polistes canadensis | reverse complement strand
AATATATAATATATGTTTGAAGTTAACATTTTTAAGTATTCACAATCGTATGTGAAATAATTGATTGAAAATGTTTTAATTCAGAATGGTAACAAGCTAAAGAAATTTCTTCTATCGTTATTTAACCGAGAAAACGCATATCACCATCCTCTTCTCCTTCTTCTTCTTCTTCTTCTTCTTCTTCTTCTTCTATTGGTGGCCTGGTCCGAGTAAATGGATAAGCATTCGCGATAGATGTATTTTATACGGATGACCGTTATCGAGGCGGGCACGAACGCGCCAGTAAAAATAGGTGCCAGAGAAACGTTCCAGTGAGATAGTCGACATGCGCTGAACTTTTGACCTCGTTTGCATACGTAATGCTTGATAAGTTTCACTATACTCTTCTCTTGTCCCACGGTTCACATCTTTTACTTATAACCCCAACTCGTACGAACGAACGAACAAACGAACGAATAAACGAACGATACTTTTCTGTCTATTATAAAAATATTCGACGAATTAATTTTTAATGAAGAAAAAAAGGAAGAAAAAAAGGAAATGAAAACAAAATCATAAGTAGAAGAAAGAAAGAGAAAATGGTTTGAGGTCAAGTTCGGTTCTTCTCTCACCCTCTCTCTTTTCTTCATGATTCTATGATCGACATAAGCAGGAAAAACTTTTGCAATTAGCCGAATATGAATGCAAAACGAAACGATCGTTTGGAAGTTCGTGGCAGGACTTAAATAGAAAGTCGTCTTGAGAATAATGGTTGGTCGTTATTTGGAGAATCGTTTTCTTTTCGAAAGCATTCTTACAAGAAAAACGAGAGAAACGAAGGAAAACGAAGGAAAACGAAGAAATAGAAAAGACAGACAGACAGACAGGCAGGCAGGCAGGCAGACAGAGAGAAAGAGAAAGAGAAATAAAAAAGGAAAGAAAGGGAAGATAAAGAGACTGAAGTGAGTGCAACGAACGACCAATGGAATTCAAGTTGCGGACGCTTTCGTAAAGGAACAAGCACGAAAGGAGAGATAGCTAGAGCTTTCTTGTGGAACGCGAAACTTTCACTATTAAATACTAATTCGGCCTAGAATTTCCGAGGTATTGCTGCTCTTTCCTCCATTCTCCTTCTCTCTCTCTCTCTCTTATTCAGTTTCGTATCGAAACTCGAAAGTGCTTGCAGATTTACTTCGACAACCGCAACGAATCAGCCCTCTTTGGTATACCGCAAGAAACATATAGTAATCTTTCGATAAACGTAGTTACTAATAGAACGTTAATTGTTCCTACATTGTTGTTAATTTGCTAATAGATCGATACGGATAATTAAAACTGATTCCTTAATCGACAGACAGACAGACAGACAGACAGATAAATCAGACGAGTTATTTTACTCTCAATGTAATTCTACGAATTTCTATTTGGAATTTGTGTAAGATCGTTTAAAGTATCGTTCAAAATTATCCGAGAGAACAAAAATGAGCGAGAGGGGAAACAATGTGGGTGGGATGTTTTATGAAAAAAAAAAAAAATGACGACGATAATGCAATTACGAATTGGAGTCTTGAAAATTTTCGCATCGAACGTTAACCTTTTGTATAAAATAGAAAAATGGCGGATCGATTGGAAGACGTAAAAATCGAACGAATGAAAATTGAAGTACTCGAGATAGATATCTGTGATATATTGGGTCAACGAAAATATGTTTCATCGTATTTTTATGAAATAATTTAATGAAATGAAATAATTCAATCAGTTTAATTCTCTTTACCGATTCGATTTAATATTTTTTTTTTTCTTTTTTTTTCTTGTTGTGGGGGATAAATGACACGAGTATCGTATGATTCATCAAAGATTCTTTGAAATCTGAAGAAGAAGAAGAAGAACGTTAAAATTTATTATTAAAAACAAGGACCTTCGATAACCCCTCTTTTTCTTTTTGAAGTTGAAAGTACTTTAAATGTACAAATAGTTAACAGAAGGGTGGGTGGGTTCTTTTATATCGTTCGTATGGGTTAATCGATTAATTCCTACCATGATTACGAAAGATGAGAAGAAAAGAACATCTAGCCAATATCTAACACACACGAAATCGTTAACGTCTGCTGTTTCAAAGTGATTCGTTGCACACGCGTTCCATGACTGTCCACGAATTATTCTGTGACACTGATGGAACGTGTACTTTGATAGTACAACCCTTTCAATTCGACGTTGACAAATATCGATTTTAAGGTCTCGTAGGAATGGAAAAGTAAATTCTCCTAACACTCTCGTCAAACTTTCTCTTTTTTTATTTTTCATTAATAAATTCTTCTTCTTCTTCTTCTTCTTTCACTTAACGAAAATGAATGAAAAGTTTGTAACAAAATAATAAAAAAAGATAAAAAACAAGAAAAGGTATCGTATAAGTATTGTAAATCGTTTGAAAATTGTCTACGTTATCAACGATAAAATGATTAATTAAATTAAACGAACGTTTCTCTGATCTATATATATATATTAACGACGATAGAATCGATGAAGATTATTATAAATAAAAGTAGAATTCTATGTAAACTGACGAGAGGAGTCGTCGTAATCCCGTTGTAATCGATTTTCACAAATAAGCAAATTCATTCGAGAACGGGTATATAATTACTTTTACATTTCGATATATTCCCTGATAGGAAATTCGATTATAAAATGATTTTGATTTTCTATGTATTAACGATATTATATCACCAATACTCTCCCTTAAATCTCTTCCAAAGCGTCCCTTATTAAATGAATTTGAAGCTTTATGCGATATCATTAAATAAATCTAACTTATTATCAAGCAATATAAATGAATGCTTTTATGAAATAACGTCAAATCTTTTTAAATCTTTAAATAAGAAAATATGACAAATTTTCTTTTCGCGATAAAAAAAAAAAAAAAAGGGAATAAAATTAATAAGAGTGGAAAAAAAAAAACAAAAAATAAATAAAAAAGATAGAAGAAAATATTTATACGAAAGTACTCTTTTTACTCTCTCTCTCTCTCTCTCTCTCTCTCTCTCTAGTTTCGAATGAGTATCGAAAGATATCAGAGTTTTGAAGAATAAAAGTACTTCACTTCGATCGGTATCGTTCGCCTTGAAAAAGTTCTACTATCTAACGGAGACCGTATCACGTAAAACGTTATCTGTGCTGGCGTATACGAGAATAGGAAGAAAATCGTGGCTGCACAATGGTCGGAGTCATTCGGACAAGGACGATCGGAAGGAACGACATTCAGCGACTTCTTCGAAGACGATAAAGCACGCTTCCCTGCAACCGTATCCCCGAGGACAAATATTATTTTCCATCATGAATGCCTTCCTCTATTTCTTTTTTCTTTCTTTCTTTCCATTTTTTTTTTCTTCTTCTTCTTCTTATTCTCTTAAATGCTTTAAGAACCGAATGAAATAGAAAGAGTAGAGTAGAGTAGAATAGAAGATGAAGGAATAAGAAAAATATATAAAAATAAAATGGGAGCTTAAGCATCCACAACAACATACGTTTTAACCACGTGATGCGATCTATCACGGTTCACTTAATTTCTCATCTCAGGACAGATACACCAATGACGTTCTCGTTAAAACTCTCAACGTATTTGCTATTTCGCCAAAAGGATTTATTTCTTTTTTTTCTTTTCTTTTTTTTTTTTCCCCTCCCGAAAAAACCATCTCGGCAAAATCCGCTTCCTTCCGTAAAAACGCGACGCGTCTACGATCCCGTAACATTTTTATTTCCCTTTTTTAGAATCTAGATTTTCTCTTTTCCAAGACTATGATGCTTTTAAATCTCCAACTATTGTAAAAGATTATAAAGATCTCGATATTAATGTATTTTTATATTTCTTATCTATATCGATCACATTCGAATTTTTCTTCACGCTTTTATTTTAAATACAAATAATATTATATATATATATATATAAATTAGGATACGCGTGTGTGTTAAATAAATGATATAAAAAATACAATCAAATAAATTTCAAGATAACCCCCCGTATTAACGTAATTCGTATTATTTTTCATCGATTACAAGCATTTCGTTTAATTTATTTTTATCCTAACAATATCTTAGATCATATTTTTTTTATGATAAAATATAAAAATTTGCAAATTCAAATAGGAAACATGTAAACTAAGATGAATATATAGAATAAATGATAGAAGATCTTACGATAAAATAAAAATAGATAAATGCTCGCAAATTCGAAAAACGGCACATTTTACTTGCGTAATATTCGAGCATTCTCGAATATAGAAAAATCCGTGGAATGGATGGAAGATACGAAACGAAGGTAAAGGAAAAGGAAAAGGAAGGAAGGAATCGTCTATGAAATATTCACGAGCACGATGCCGACATCAGCATCGTTACTGAGACGCATCCTGCGAGAAGTACCAAGTCCTCGACGAATAGGGCAAATTCACGCGCCCTACGAGTAATACTATCTCTTTCTATTTATTTCTTTATAAGTACAAGAATAAAAGAAGACAAGAGTTATATAAAGAAAAATAGATATGGGAAAAAGGGTAAGGGACTTTGGAACTCTCGTTCGATAGATTTCACCATTAACACTTACGAGAATTCATCTACTATCGCAAAAGAAAGAGAGAGAGAAGGTGAAAGGTTTGGATACAAAAACAATTAATACAACTAAATAGCATTACATTTATTATCGATACGCATTTCAATTCGGAATGTAATTTTTTCGCTCAAACTTTTCATATTTTCTCGTTAACTTTAACCCTTCTTTGCATGATGATGGAAATTTCAATCATAATATTTAGTCAAGAAAAAAAGGTACCCAAAACCCTTGTACTGTATATATGTTGTTGCTGGCAACCTTTTAAGCGACTATTGCGTACAACAAAACGCAGTTGTCAAAAAATAGCACTAGGATTTTTTTTGAAATATTTTTCCTTTAATCTAGAGCATTAATTACATCACCCTGATTTATTTTAAAAAAAAAGAAAAAATCATGCACAAAAGGGTTAACGAGAAAAAGCATGAAAAGCGAATGACGAATGGAAAAAAAGGGAAAAATTGGAGTTATCGGAATGTGATAAGAAAAAGAAAAGCTTTTAAGCAAGTCAACGCATAAGAAAAATCTCAAAAATCTAAATCAAATATTCTTCTCACTTTTTTTCTCCCCATATTTATTTCTTCGCGTAATAACGATAGATTTATTTTCATTTTCCTTTTGGTTACTTTTAATTGCAACGCTCGTCAAATATATCCTATAACTTGTGTCAGGTTGGGAAAATATATAAAAAATAAAAATTAAAAAAAAAAAAAAAACCATAAAGAATATATAGAAATAAATATAAAAAGAAATGGAAAGGAAAGAGAGAATGATTAAATTATGTGTTGGTGTTGTCTCGGAAAAAAACTTTATGAATATTATATATATATATATATATATATATATATATATATATATATATACGTGAATATACCATCGTATATACTTCTTCATGATCTCCCATATACTTTTGACGATATCGATTCCTTCCTTTCTTTCTTTCTTTCCTTCCTTCCTTCATTCCTTCTACTTCGTGAACAACAAACATCACCGTCTCGTACGTCTTGTCGAAGAAACTAGATCGATCGTTACTCGTGTACATCTTTCGCAAAAATATGCATCCGATCATTTCTTGCATCTATTTTCACCGTGAGATCTATCGGGGCCCTTTTCTTTTTCTTTTTTTTTTTTTTTCTTCCCCCCCACCACAGTGATCTTCCTTCTTCTCAGTCTCTTTCTCTTTCTCTTTAGCTTTCAACGTTGTTGCTCTTCTTTCATCTCTTGGAATATTTTACCGTTACATAAATATTCACGCAAAGTTGAAATTCCAAAGTTTTCCACGTTATGGGAACCGATACACCGCCCACAAACGTCTCGAATCTTCCTGTATTTTACCTTTCCCCCTCCTCCCCCACCCCCATCGTGAAATTATTCTTATCTCCTTTTACTTACTTACTTATTTTTTTTTCAACACGAGTCATATATTTGTGTTATGATAAATTATTATATTGTTTCATTATTTTTTTCTGTCTCTTATATAGAATTTTCAATGTTTTATTATTGAAATATCGTTTGGAAAAAACATAATCGATTTCTCTTGTATATATATAATTGTATATTTTTTTGTATGATTTTATATTTGAATATTTATATATTAATTAGTTTATTTATAATCATCAATGTTTCATATATTACTTTATTTCAATATTATTTGTATTATATTTAATTGTAACTATTATATTTTTTTTATTTCTTTTTTATGTATTATAAAATGCAAGATAAGATTGTGTTAATAATAATATAAAAGATATAAACGCGTTGATAAAGGAAAAAGTATCTCGTTCGTCGAGGATTGGATGCATCCGTGCAATAAAAATATTTATACGAAACTAACAAAAGCAACGACAAAATTTTATTCTATTTTTTTGTTTTTTTTTGTTTCATCCCCCGTTGTCTCTCTTTCTCTTATTCGTTTATTGTGTTCTTTTCTCTTCTTCAACGAGAAAACGAAACGTAAAAAAATGGCGTGTGGGGGTGGGAGGGAAAGTGAATATCTTTTGTTCCTTTGCAAAAATACGGTTGTCCGATACGAAAGGGAAGGATTAATTAATGTAGGTTGAGTCGAACTTTAACATCTAAGTCGTTTGTTCAAAAGCCAAACATGGTACGTAGAATATGTGAATTTTTCACGTGTGCTAGTCAGATTCACATAAACGAATACGTAACGTGCGTGTAAAAACACACGTACACACACGCTCAACTGACTATGGAAACTTCTAATATAGCTCAAAGAGTAATAGAGTGTTAGAAAGAGAGAGAGAGAGGAAAAGTAGGAGAGGTGGGGGGTTGTGTGGAAGAGAAGGAGGAAATGGGAAGGGAGAAATAACCGATGACCAACACAAAACTTCTGCTAACCGGGACTTCAATGAGCTTTGCTCGCATCGAATCATGGATTACCACGAGATTGCAATTTTCCTAACATAAAGTTCTCGTCGTTTAACTCGACAATGAAATTCTCATTTAAAAGTTAACCTGTAAAAAATAAAAAAAAAGAAAAATTATCTTATTTAAAAATCCGAAGAGAGAGAATGAAATTACTTTTCTATATATCGAACGAGTTAATTAATATTTTGATAAAAGTTTCTTATCATTTTCTACGATAATTATTTTTATCGAATTAGAATAATATAACGTGTCGTATGAATTTGATTTGATAGAAGAACGAATCCACAATGATAATATTAAGAACTATTTATCTTATGTATCTTACATAAGCGCTTTGTACCTACAAGAGTTTCCCTAACTTTTCGCGGAATCCAATTAAAACACGGAACGCATTGCTCCGGGGTTCCATCCTCTTCGTTTTACAACTTCCGACGGGTAAGTACTATTCTTCGTTGGGTATACAACGAAATATATATATATCGTTATTTCGAACTTTTTCAACAAACAACGAATTAATAATAGCCATGGCTTTTCTTTACGCCGGAAATGCCGGAAAACTAAACTCGGTTTGTCTATTACCCATACCTTTTTCACTTGTATTCTTTTGTACGATTAAAACGTGTTTGTTGATAATAATACAATTGTAAAATAACCATGGTCGTTAAATTTGACAAATATATATTATTTCACTCATTAATTAATATAATTGATGAATTTTTTTCATAAAATTTCCAAAATAAATAATTATACGAATGCGTGTAGTTAAATTGATCATTGAATTGAGATAAAAATTAATATGAGTTTATGGGTTAATTATTAAAGACATTTATTATATATATGTAGAAAGAGAGAAAGAAAAAAAAAGATTAAGCATTAATTAAAAGCGCATTTTGATATTGAAATAAATAATGATAATTTTTGAAATGAGGTTAATCGGTTTCGATATTGCGAATTGCGCGGTTGATTTGTCGTCGAATCATCTTCGCTAACTGTCAATCAAATTATCAAAAGTTTGAAAAAGAAAAAAGAAAAAGAGAAAAAAAGAGGACAGGATAAGAAGTAACTTTAGCAAAGAGTCTTTTCTCGTATCCATTAATTAAGAATGAAATATCTATCTTTAAGTTCTTATTAAAGAAACGTATAAACAAGGAATGGATTTTTCTAACGTTAGGGTGACTCTTTCGAAGAGTTCTTTCATTGAAGAGCAGAAGCTCTGGATTCCCTCGAGTCCAGTGGCCGATGGTATGTTCGAACTTGGATGAAACTTTATCGAAAACTTTCTTTTTCTCTGTTGTAGTTGTAGTTGAAAGTTTTACGTCAACGAGAGATGTGAGACTGGGATGATCCACGTTGTCTAGATCTTAAATGGATTTTTAAAGCTTTTTTTCCAGATAATAATAAAAACGAATAACAAATTCAAGAATTCATTTGAAATATTTTAAATATGAAATGATCAAATCCAACTAGAATTATGCACATATATTATAAACAAACAAACAAACCAAAATAAATAAATAATTAACGTGTTAATTTATCTTATATATAAGATCGCGCGTAAATTAATCATTTTTGTTGTGTAAAAATCTTTTCTTCATTTATAAAACAATTTCGAATAAAACGAAATATAACGAATGATCTATCGAGCTACGAGCAATGATCGATGTTCCAGAAAATCCTATTATAGCGACGGTAGAACCGTGTTAATTAAGTATACTCCGTGACGATGAATCAATCCGAATGTAGAACTTTAAACATACCAGCGAATAATATTCAAAGTAGAGACTCAGTGTAAATTTACCACAATACGATATATATATATATATATATCGGTTTGTTTCTGTATAATACGTCGTCCGTTGTAATCTGGATTCGGTCGTTAAACGGCAATATATGCGATGCGAATTCGCAAACGTAAAATGACGTATTATTAAATGTATTTACTATAAGTAATACATATGATGATGATCCCGTGCAACAAATTGGAAAAAAATTTCGAAAGCACGTAACTCACGAATGCGAAAGAACAATACGTAAATGCGAAATATTCAATTTTGTCATTGGAATATACGAAATTATTTTACACAACGTCGACAAATATTTATCAGACAAATTTGTGAAATATAAATCAAGGAAAATCGATGGTTGTTAAATTATTTCGATGAATGATATTTTTCATTCGCCACGTTCCAGCGAAAAATCCAGTCTTCCTTATTGAAACATTTAAAACGCCTAATCATCGGATTAACTTCGTCAAAGTCACACTGGATTATTCGAACACACACACACACGTATACACATAATTCGAAATTCGATAACCCGATTTGAAACAGGAACAAAGGTGCACGAAATCCAACAGGAAGATTGCGCATTTCACTTTTTAAATCTAATAAATTCGCGACAAAAAAAATAATCGGTATATTTAAATTCGAATAAATTTAACATAAAATCCAGATTGTGCATTGAAATGCGTATTCAAAATTAAATGAAACAGTGAGACAACTGATTAAAAGTCATAGATTAAATGCATCAACATATTCATGGAGGCAAGGAGAGATCAACAAGGGTCACGTATACATCAGCTAATAAACGAGTATTGTAATAAAATTCAAATATTCTAATAAACAAGCATTTGTATCGTCAAAAGGAAACTTTTTAAATGTTTTTTCGAAAAGACAGACGTCTACAGTCGATGTTTAGTTCTCGAACAGTAACACAGTCTCATTTTACAAATATAAAATATTATAAACGCGTTGGGGTGTTTTGTTTTTTAATGTTCTTTTGTTTACGTTAGTAGTTCGTTTATGTATCTTATCTTGCAATTGTGTGCATTGAACGAGCTTCCTGCATCGGTAAAGTTATAACTTAGTTATTAGTTACTATGATAGAAATTTAAGAATCGTTCCTCTTGAAACTGTTCATATATTTTTCCTCCCTAGCGGTCCTCTTATTCTCTTCCCTCATTCGATTTCTATGTACTTCCTTACGCTTTACGTTCGCAAGAAAGAAAACCGTATTGTCATACGTTTCGGAATATCATATCCACGAATAAACGTGTGCATATACCATGAATGTATGTATGTAGGATAAATGTGTGTGTGTGTGTGTAATATACATATCACGTATCTACAATAAAAACTGATGTATATGTTAATGTTAATTTTTAAATTATTTCATATATATATATTTATCAAATAAATATAAGAGCATACGTATTGTAGGATTATCGCAATATGTTTGTATAGAAATTTTTTTGGAAATATTTCATTATTTCGTGTCAATGATATTTCATGAATTAACTGAATTATACGATTTAATATATACGACATATATACAATACATATTTGCATTTGCATATACATATACATATGTATGTTTATATATGGGTAAGAACAAACATAAACACATGCGAATAACGCAAGCGATGTTATTTACGAGCAGAGGGTTTGCCCCGTGGTGCCAATCGTAATTGTTAATTTAATTAATTTACGAGCGATAACAATAAGAAATCGATAAAGTGTTGCAACCAATAATTGGTGAACGCTAATTTTGGTACCTGGTGTAAACCGTATGTTCCTCTCTCTATCTCTCTCTCTCTTTCCCTCTTTCTTTCTCTCCCCTTTTCTCCCTTTCTCACCCTAGTGATTCTATGTTTCTATTTCTCTTTCATAGGATTCCTCGTTGCTCTTGTTATCGTTATGCGAACGAATACAGCATGGTATTGTAAGCGACATAAATTGGAATCGCTCGATCGTTTGATCCAATTTCTGAATTCATAGTAGTTTACGTGTTTCGGCCTTGATACGATCTATCGATCTCGAGATATCGTTTTTCTCCAAGTTTATGCTAAATTTGTACGTTCCAAACGATCCGATAAGTTTAACACATTTTTTTTTGTTTTTGTTTTTTCTATACTTCAATAGTAAAATTTCATTTAAATGCATACGTGAGTATATATATATATATGTGTATGTAAACGGTATTGACTTGTATATAATCAATTTTTCGTTGATGCGAAATCACGAATAACGGGATATAATATTATTTGTTTTAATAGAAATGAAACTATAGGAAATGGGAAATTGATTGGTGCAGATCGAAGCGACAGTGTATCGAGTACGATGTCATAAACGGGTAGACTTTAGTGACATAATTAAAAATGACGTAATCATTGCAGGACGTATGACGGACAATTTAAATCAGTTGTGTGTGTTTCGAAAGCAAACAGAAAGAAAAAAAAAACAACAAAAGACTTGATACAATTTTTAATAAATCACCTCCTGTGTTTCCTCGTTTTATTTTTCTTCTTTTCATTTTTGGTTTTTTTTTCTTATTTTTTAATTTTCTCATTCTGTTCTAAAGACTACACGTGAAGGAAGAGAGGATCAATAACGATAATTAAATGAATAATATCAGACCGAGTAATATAAGCCAATAAATACGATTTGGGAAACGTAGACTTTGCTGGAAGAAAGATGGGGGATGGGATTGGGGTTTTGGGTAAATTGTTAATTCAATACGGGGATAGATGAAAATATTTAAATGGATAATTCGAAGGTGGATAGTTGTTAGTTAATTAATTAGATGCAAATGTATATAAACGTTAATAGCCGTTGTTAAACTTGATTTCATTTATCGGCCAATCGTAAAAGTTCATCGGTAATACTGTCCCGGTGTAAATCTCGAACAAGTTCATTATTATCGATCATTGAAATGGTTTCGATCGTGAAAGTAGTAAAGCTTCAGGTTAGATCATGGTATAATATTTCTCTCTCTCTCTCTCTCTCTCTTTTTCTCTTTCCTTTTAACTAACGGTAACAAGCTTTCTTTGATCGTTGATCTTTCGCATACTAAAACTTACGAAAGAGAATGAGAAAAAATGGGATGAGAACGGTGGAAGGGAGGGTGGGAGGGGAAACGGAGAAGTCGTTAAAAGTCAAATTTACGATTCGAGGAAGCTTTGTCGAGATGGCGACTTCTTCTTGGCACTAAATACGCTCTTACATTTGTCAGTTCTTTTTTTTTGTTATTAGAGAGAAAGAGAAAGAACAAAGTGAAGAAAACAGAAGACACCAGGTATATTCTTACTTTCAAATATTATGCATCCTCAATGTGCTTATTACTTTTACGTATTTTCATGAATACGTATGTGTACGTACATTCTTGTCTATAAATTTGTGTGTGTGTGTGTGTGTGGAGTATGTATAAAGCGTTATAGTTTGAAAATTGTAGCAAGAAGGATGGTCCCGACAAGAGGAAGTAGAACGTGCGTGCGCACGCGTGATGCAGGCCGGTGCATTAACTAGCAAACTTGCGACAGTATGACAAATGATCTTCGAGGTCATTCGCGTGCGGCCATCCACCGTAAAGTCACAGACATGTAACCCTTCTCTCTCTCTCTCTCTCTCTCTCTCTTTCTCTCTATATATGTACTTGTGTGTGGGTGTGTGTTATGCGAGAGCATCGTAATGATCGTACTTAGATTATCGAAAAAGCACTAATAGTTTGTGCGACACGTTTACGTGAAACAATTTATTATCGGTACTTTTAAAACATCTAAGTAGAAAAAAGAAAGAATGAAAAATAGAGAAAAAAAAGAAAGGTAAAAACCCCCACGAATAATAATTAGTCTCGGCCTCGTGGTTAAAACGAAATATAGTATGTTGCCAATTAAAAATTATCTATCGCATTAAAAGAAATATAATAATTGAAAATTAAAAAAAGAAAAAAAAATACAAAGAAATAATAATTTGTTAAAAGTAAATGGTAAAAAAAAAAGAAAGGATTATTCGTATATAAATCAATTTAATATTATTATATTGATTTATGTTTAACGCACCATAGATCAAATTTGTATAGAAATGTCAGGATGGTTGCATGAGGAATCTCGATCAGGATTGCAGAATGATCGACGAAGATCGTCGCATATATATATATATATATATATATATAGTTTTCAAAACTAAATCTATATAGATAGATAAAATCCAAAAAAAGAAAGGAAGAGAGAGTAAGATAATCCAAGAAGCTTTCTGTTTCGGTTTGCTTCGAAGAATGGGAGATGTAGTATGGTAACAGGGGATGGAAATAGGGTTCCACGTATAATAGAAAAGTGTCGGATAGAAATAGAAGAAAATAGATATACCAATGAAGAAATAAAGTGTGATCGTGGAAAAGAAAATCGTGGCTTTAACATTTTACTGACCGCCCTCTCAAACAACGATGGCTGTTTTTCGGCCTACACTAGCGCCCGGGAGTATCTGTTTGTTTCGTATGCTCAGAGAGAGAATTGTCCGATTTCTATTATTACAGAATATATTAGTATATACAGAATATTACATGATAGAATAATTAGATTAAATAAAATATTGATAAGAACAATGCAACAAAAACGATTGTTCGGTAAGTGTGGGCAATAAAAAAGCCGATTAATAGTCATTCGGTCGGTCAGCGTTGTTGATATAAAAAAAGCCGATTAATAGGCGATCGGTCAGAGAAAAGTGTGTTAATCTCGAAGAAATGATGCGAAAGGGGGAAAGTAGGAGGGTGGGAGGATAAACGACGGTGGCGCCCTCGGAGCACTGGCGGGAGAGTTTGTCGTTAAAGGTTTCTTCGGCTTCGGTTTTCAGCTTCGACTTCCGCTTCGGCGTCGGCGTCGGCCGACGTCGCGACGGTGATGGTGGTGGGGGTGGCGGCGGCGGATTCGCGGTGGTGGGGGTGCGTGGCGTGAAGCGCCGAGTCCGATCTACCTTAGTCGACGTCAAGCCGTCGCGACGCGTGCGTCTTCTCTCATTGTCGTTTTCCCGTATCTCGCGAGACTCGCGTGTTCTCCGCGGGCGCGCAGCGTGTCGCGAGCGTGTGCCCACCTGTTCGCACCGGAAAGAGAAGGAGAGGAGAAAGAGAAAGAGAAAGAGAGAGAGAGAGAGAGGAGAGAGAGGAGAGAGAGAGAGAAGATCGTCGTCTACCATCCTTTACCATCTAATCCCTTCCTCCCGTTCCCCCCTTTTTCTTACACGATCCATTACGCATCCTTGCACATCCTTTTCCAAATCGAGATCCAATCGTCTAATTCATCCCCCTCCCCCCGGTTCCTCTCCTCCCCCATTCCAATTCTTCTTTTCTTTTTTTTTTCCTTTTTACCCATCGAATTTTATAAACTTTGTTTCTTTTCCTTTTCCTTTGAAATCTTCGTCAAATTTTTTTGTCCTTTCCCCATCGTTTTCTACTATTACTATTACTTGGAAATTTGGTGTGCCGAGAGATACGTTAATTTTTGTCGGTATTTCGATTTTACTTTGATTATTCTCAACTGTTACATCTACGAACGAGAGCGGGGGGGGGGCAAAAGGGGGATAAGGAAGTAAAACTTTCGTACGTTTGCGTTACAAATGTAAAAGTCAGTTTCGAGGAGCATCGAATATATCTTTGGAAAAAGGAAGGAAGTAAGGAAGGAAGGATTTTTGACTACTTGGTGGAACAAAGAGGAACGTTAATAACCCCCCTCGTCACTTATTGTGATTTTTTTTTTTTTTTCTTTTTCTTTTCCCCCGTTTCGATAGTTCCGTCGTTCCTTATATGTTTGATTTTTTGTTTTTTTTTTCTTTCTTTCATTTCGTAAAAGTGAAAAAGGAAGAGGTAAAAAACACAACTCTCGAGTGGTGGTGTCGTCAATGTCATCGTCGTCGTGCACCACGTCGCCGTTCGTGAGCCTCGCCTTTTAACCCGAGGCTCGCGAGCAGTGATCTAAGACACCCGGTGTTTCATATCGTGTGAAATGTGTTTTCTTCTATACTCTGGACTTTGATAATTAGTCAAGTGTTATAAGAAGAAGAAGAAGAAGAAGAAGAGATAAGAAGATAGAAGAATAAAAAATAACGTTGAAACGGAGGAGCGTGGAAAGTTCGTGGATCTTTATTATGGTCATCTGGTACGTTGCATTGTTTATTATAATTATGCATATCTATAATAATATTTTAACACGTGTATATATATATATATGATATATATATGTATGTACGTTTATTCGATCTCCGTATTACTTTGTTCACTTTAATTTCAATCTTTTTTTTCGTAACCGAGATGGTTCCAGGCATATTTGTTAAATTTCTTTATTTTAGTTTATTCCCCTCTCCCTTCCTTTCATCCCCCTTTCTCTCTCTCTCTCTCTCGCTCTCACTCTCCGTATATTTTTTTTCTTTTTTCATTTCTTATTTTTATTCTCCCCAAAAAAAAAAAACACGCAAATAAAAACGCGTAACATGTGCACGCTGACTTGAACGGAAACTCATGCACGCTCGCTCGCTCGCTCGCTCAGCTCGTGTGTTTCCTCTATTTCCTTTTTTTCTTTTTTTTTTGTTATATTATTAATTGAATTCGTTGGGTCCACGAGTATAATGACCACGTTCTCACGTTCTATTATCATACTGCCACGCGTCGCCCTTTTTCTCTTTTTTCTTTTTCTTTTATTTATTCAGTCAGAAACATATTTGATACTCGTGTTTTTCTCATCGACTACACGTATGGAAGTTTATGTTAAATGGATCGTGACGATCAGATCGAACACAACAGCCAACCCAAGGATCGAACGCATTTAGTATTCCGTATTAACATAATACGTCTTGGAACATCTGGTACGCATGAGTACGAGATAACGCGTACGATTCTTTACAGTTTCTCTTTTTTTTTTCTCTTTTTCTATCTTTTTAATTTACAAATATTTATATAACTCATTTCCATTGAAGAATCACTTTGATATAATTACGAAACTGATATATATCTTACGATATCGCGAGTTTAAAATTAATAAATACTATTACACGATTTTGACGATTCTAAACGTTTAATAATATTATCTTCATTATATTTTTTTTTATTAATATATATATATATATATATCATTTAACTTTTGACGAAAAATCGTGTGTTAATATGTTCGTTTCATTTTTTTCTTTTTTGTATTTTTTAACATTAGTAGCAAATATTTGTACAAATTAATATTGATACAATTAAAATGTTTATTATTCGTTAAATGATGATAATCTTCGACGTAACGATGTAACATTCACCACCTGTGTATACTATATATGTATGTGTGTGTGTTTCTATGTGTGTATGTGAAAGCACGTAAAAGAAAACGCATTCTACCTTTGTCCTAAACTTTTCCGATGTTTCTAACACGATGTGTCGATGATGACGACGACATACAACGTGCCGACGTTCGATAACAGTTCTCTTTTGTTACTTTGCATAATATCTATTAATGTCGACTATGTTAATACACTGCACCTCACGTTGGTTGTCCTCTCTTTCAATGACGAGCAGTTTCTTTTTCACATTGACACATCATCGTTGGCCTTCTTGACGTTATGATTATGGTATATTATTAGTTTTTTTACCATTGTTTTTCTTTCCTTTATTTTTTACACTTCTCTTAGCAAATCTCGGTCAATATTTTTTGTCTTTTTTTTTTTTTTTTAATTACGAATGTTGATTTAAGTGCTCATCGAATTGTTTTCTTTTTAATTATATTATACTTTAAAACGTGGTATATTTTTTTGTGTGTTTTATTTTTTTTTTTTTCTTTCAGCACACATCACATTTAACGTTTTTATATAATTTAAATGTTTATTTTTATTTGTCAAATATGAGTGTCAAAATTTGTCTGATTAAAACCAAATTTAAGCGTAATGATATTTTAATAAGGAAAAAAAAAGAAAACGATAGTAGATCTTTATCGGCACAATTGTTACTCCATTTAATTTTCTATCTTACGCATTTAAAGCAGACAGACAGACAGACAGACAGATGAGAAGATGTGTTTTATTGTTAGTGTTTCTAACCGCCAAATCCTTGACTTACATTTCTATTTTGTTCACACGCGAAAAATCGTCTAAGGGTCGTAGTCGATCCTTTGTTTCTACTGGCACGTAGCTTTATGGCGACACGTGACGTTTGTGCAAAAGTAAAAGAGACCGAGAACGATAGTGAGAGTGGTGAAATAGTAAAAAAAAGAATAAACGGTGAGAGAGAGAGAGAGAAAGAGGATCCTGTGGAAAAGTAGAAACGAGGGAACGATAGAAATCGCCACGATTCTACTCGTTTTCTATTTTATTTCTAGTTTTCTCGATCTATCTATCGCATAAACGAAATATTACTAAAAAATCAACTCATATGATAAATCTTAGGCAAATTTTAAATAATATTTATTTAGTATTTCTCTCGTCCAAAAATTACAATTTTTAATGATAAAATTGAACAGGGAACTTGGACATGAAAGAAGTAGAACTTAGTTTGATTTAGTTGGACGTTTCGTTCCTTTATTGGGACTTCTTCAGCAACTTAATTTTTACAGTTCAGCGTCTTTTTTCATTGAGTAGACATACATTTTTCTTTTTATTAATATTCAAAACACAAAACATCTAAACTTCGTTAAATTGATCGTTATTATTTAAGTTGATCGTTATTAAGTTAAATATAAAACTTGTTGAGGAACTTAAATAATAACGATCAATTTAACGAAGTTTAGATGTTTTGTGTTTTGAATATTAATAAAAAGAAAAATGTATGTCTACTCAATRAAAAAAGACGCTGAACTGTAAAGATCAAGGTAACATGTAAAAAAATKATATATTGTATGAGCCTCATGTATGTCGTAATATAAGAAATAATAATAAAATAAAATTTCTAGTTGCTGAAGAAGTCCCAATAAAGGGACGAAACGTCCAACTAAATCAAACTAAGTTCTACTTCTTTCATGTCCAAGTTCCCTGTTAAATTTTATCATTTAAATAATATATTTCGCTAAATTATTTACTCCCTTTCGTTTAGCGCTTATTCGTCGTTTTTTACGAAAGAAAATGTATTTTTTTTTTGATCGTAGGAAAAAGAAGAAATAAATGTTCATTTCTTGTGTAAAATTTTTCATTTTTATTTTATTTTATTTTAATTTCTTTTTAGTTTCTTTTTTTTTTTATTTCTCGCATTAGATTATTCCATACGAGATATCGTATGCAAAACTTACGTAAATAAATGAGAAATTTCCTTTGGTACGTGCATGGAAACTTAATATATATATTTCTATCATATATATGCATGAATCGAAATTGCGCGTTACTTTGAAAATGTTTACTCTATTTACTTGCGCATAGCTTAACGCGAGCAAATTTCTTATCGCGAAAACACAAAGCTATTAGTTATTTATAAATCTAATTTAAATGATTTTATTTTCACATGTGTCATTGACAATTCAAATAAATGATAAATCTCGATATAGAAATCTATATAAGTTTCGTCTTGTTATATTTCTTTTTATTATTTTATTTTTACTTTCGTAGAGTATAAAATCAAACGAAATATATTATTCGTATAAATAAATTGAAAAAAAGAAATAATACGACCGTGCGTGTTAAATGAAAATGATGTAATAATAAGTAATGATGCAAATGTTTTCCTGGTAAGTGTTTAATCGGAACGAACAAAATATAAATCAAATGATTTATCGAAAAGAAAAAAAACCTTTATCGATAATGAAATATTTTGTTCGATCGGTTGATTTCTGCCATTATCGTTGAGCTGGTGTTCGTCATGGTTACTGCTACTGTTGCTGCTGCTTGTGTACACAAGTTCATTCGTTTCTGCATCATAGCGTGTGAACTGGCTTTAGATAAGCCGAGTAACGACCGGGTAACCTTTCTTTCCTTATCATTATTTTCTTTTCCTAACGATCTAAACGATCTTATAAAAAAAGCTTAATGCTTTCGCGGGCAAGGTCATCATCCAACCAGAAGAAGTTTCATCTTAACGCGAATTCTAATATAATAGAAAATATTCGATTGATTATAATTGAATATTTCTAATTTAATGATTAATATTAAAATCATTAAAACGTATTAACGATATTTAATTTATATATATATATATATTTCTAATAATTACATTACAAAATTATATTATCCAATCATTGTAAAAAATTGTCAAATAATCAAAATCTATCAATAATTGAATCAATATCAAAGAAAAATACGATAAACACGGGTGTACACGTGAAAAAAACAAAATTAACATAAAGTAGTATAACGTGTAGGTATCTGTTTTCTTGTACAATAAGAAAATCAGGTGTTTTTGATGGATAGAGAATTATATCGAACAAAAGAAAGGGAAAGGGCTATAGCAAAGAGTTAGACGATTGATAAAAGGAAGTGAAGAAGGGGTTAGGGGTTGAAAGAGAGAGAGAGAGGGGCTAGATTATGATAGAAAATAGAAGAAAACAGAAAGGAAAAAGATAAAAAGATAAAAAGTGGTAGTGCGAGTGAGAGTGAGATTGAAGTATATACACCCCGTGAAAAGAAAAGAAAACGAAAACGAAAAGAAAAATAAAAGATGGAAGGAAAGTTACATCCGGTTAGGTGAGCTTGTGCCAAGCAATTCCGCGTAACGACATCGATAATGCTCGACATTGCGACTCGCTTCGGAAATTGAAATTTCGTAGTCGTCCTCGTCTTCCTTTCGTCTTTTCTCTCCTATCCACCCTCTCGACGCCCCCTCCAATCCCACCCTTGGTTCTTCTCCTCCTCATCTTAGTCGTGGTAGTCGAATACTTCTCATTCGAGGAAGGATCGGAACAGAACGGAAGACTGGAACACGAAGGGAGACATTGAAGGGTTTCCTATCTAACTCAGTAAATTAGACGAGGAGACTTAACGATCCTGCAACCGGGAAATGATTTACCACCACTGGTGAAGAGGAAGAAAAAAAGGAAGAGGTAGGAAGAGGAGGAGGAAGAAGAAGAAGGCAAAGAAAAACTGAAATGGAAAGCCAAACTGAAAGAGAAAGAATTAGAGTGTGAGAGAGAGAGAATGAGTTTATTTTTGGGTTGAATATCGTGTTTATTTCTTTCTATTCAATTTTTTTTTTTTGCAAAGGAACAAACGAGGGGTTTTTATACTTTTTATTGATTCGAATTAATTATCGGAAAATTTGTTTGTGGAATAAATGGATAAGTGTAATGTGTTGTGATATGTCATTCTGGTCACTGGTATTCATTTATTTTTCTTTTTGTTTTATATTTTAATACTATACTTATACAGATATTTCACGTGTATATCTCGTTGCAAATGATCACTTTTAAAATAGAACAAATTATATATATCTTAATATAAAATATGATTTAAGTCAATTATAATAGCAAACGAAATAGTTCGTTTCATTTGGAAATGAATGATGTATACATTTGAATACATTTTTCAACGAATTTGTTTAACAAATTACAAGGTTTAGGGTAAGTTCATTAGATGATAGGTTGTGGTAGGTTGAAAAGAAAAAAAAAAAAGAAAAAGAAAATAATGAAAGAAAAAAAAAAGAATTGGATATAAATGAAATACAAATAGAAATCAAATATCAATTTTGTATATTTTAATAACGTTTGCCAGCAGATAGATACCATCAACACGTTAAACGCGACGAATGAAATAATTTCTTTTTTTTTTTTTTATAGATCTATTTACAATTGCTATGCAATCGAATGTGAAAAATAACAAAAAAAGAAAAAAGAAAAAAAAATAAACATATCTAGTACGAGAATTTTTATATGATATTTTAAAAAATGAATAAAACAAAATGGAAAAATTATATGATTGATAAAATGTGTAAATGCGTATTGGAAAGAAAATAAATGTAAATTGAAGTATGTTTGATGTTTTTTACGGAATGAGAAAGAGACGGAGAGAGAGAGAGAGAGAGAGAAAGAGAGAGGAAACATAAGAAAATTTAAATGATTCATAGTCGACGATACGGACAGCGTGTACAAGTGTTGAGAAACTCACGCACGTTTGGCCTAATTCCAAGTTTTCCCAAAGGCCGCAGTCGCCATCCTTCGAAATTCGTCAAAGTTTTCTAAAGAACATTTGCTCTATCATTTAACCACGGTCATCATCATAGAGCATATCGAAAGTGGTGCGAATTACACCGTTAACAAGTTACGGAAAATCCGTGTAACTAATCGCAATCTTGTTATTTTAACGATACAGAACACACACACACACACACACATTACTGTTTTAACTAAACGATATCTTATTTTTAGTAGAAAACTATTTTCTCGAATGTGATCACAAAAATCAAAAATTAAATATAATAAATAATTGAACACGCGATATGAGATGAGGGTTCCGTGCCTAATCGTTTTTCTCTCTCTCTCCTCGATTGTTTTCGTTAAAAATTTCATCAGAGATATTTAACAATAAATGTATCTCGTAAGACGATTTATAGAAAAACAAAAAAAAGAAAAACATTAAATTAATAATAAAATCTCTCTAACGTTCTCTTTTTCTTTTCTGTTTTCTTTTCTTTTGTTCACGATTAATTAAACAAAAAAATGCAATTCGAAAGATATGATAATTCATTTTTATTATGTTTCGGTCAACGTTAAGTTAAAACCTTTGGTCATGTTTGAAATGTTGTTTATAACAATGACGTATGACAGCACATTTGGTAATAACACGAGTTGTTTGCGGAGAATAATCGGTTATGTAATTACTTTTGCCTCGTAATAGTCCAAATCGATTTGTACGTTCCCTACCCTTCCTCACCCCCGTCTCACTCTCACTCTCTCTCTCTCTCGTTCATCAACAAACTCCTCTGTACACCACCACCACCACCACCACCACCACCACCACCACCCACAGACCTCTCCTCTACTTCGTTCTTTCTCTGCTGTCCTTTATCTTTTTTCTTTTTTTTTTCTTTTTTTTTTTTATTCTCTTCTCGTTTAAAAGAGAGGGATAATCGAAGAATTCGCGGTATATCAAGGACGTAATAACCATTTTGAAACGAAAGTGGCTTACTCGCCAACGTTCACCGTGTCGTCGAATCTCATTTTCCTGCTTTCGATTGGCTTTTTCATTGTTCCCAAATTAATCGCAAAATTTGACATAGCGAAAAAAAGAAAGAGAGAGAGAGGGAGAGAGGGATGGTTCGTTTTGCGAGACAGCCAATCTATTACCCTTCTGACCATTGATCATATCGCACATTGAATTTCGTCGCAGTTGTCCCAATACAAACGAAAAACAACGAACCACTATTTCTCTTTATCTCTTTTACATTACTATGTGGTTTTAATCGTACTCGAAACCACATAATTTCTACGTTGCGTTAAACCCAGTCTGTTGTTTTTCTTTCTTTGTTTGCTACGGAATTTTAGAAAATTAGAAACACAAAAATTACTCCACGTACGTTTTCGAGAAATTTTCATTGTTTCTTTTTTTTTTTTTCTAATAAAGGAATAACGCATCATTTTTGTTGTCAAAAAGAATAATTCTTCTTTACGTTAACGCGTTGTTTAAGTGTTATTTATGATTTCAGTAACAAGGGTTTAATATATTTGAAATGAAATATTGAAATAAAAGTAAAAGGATAGGTTCATTTACGAAATGACACGATAATTTCTTGATTAAGTTTCAATTTACGCGTGTAACTTGTATTATTATCATATCATCTATCCCTGATTAAACATCCTCCGTTACGTTCCATTATTATCTTGTCCAGCAACGCGATTATTATTAGGTAACGTTCAAATAATTATACTATAATATATCTAACGTTTACTCGATCAGTATGCTCATTAAAATCGATACCAATTTCTATCATTCTTATAGAAAAATATATTTATTAAATATATCACATACACACACACACATATATGTTTCCATTACATTTCTTATAAAGAAAATTTAGAAAAATATTTAAAAAAATAATCATCGGGAGTATTTTAAAAAAGGTTCACAATCGAATAGAAAAAAAAAAAATGTGAATTTTCCAATTGTTTAAAATAAAAAGAGAGAGAGAAACAAAATATTCTAAAGACAAAGGGGAAACACGTATAAGAATTTATAAAAGATTGATAATAAAATAAAATAAAGAAAGAAAAAGAAAACATTGTAAAAGGAAGTTGAAGGGGTGGGTTTTATATTTTTTCTTGAGTAATTTTCGATATAAGGAAATAAATAGATATTCTTATTTTGATGAGGGAAAGAAAAGGTTGGTGAAATAAAAACGAGAACGTTGAAAAAATGCAACGATGCCTATTGCGACGAGAAGGAACGAGATGTGGCTTGTGGTTTAGGAGCTGTTCATGAAATCCACGAACGATGTCTGGCTATGCACGCGAGGAAAACCACTTCAGTTCCCTTGCAAAAGTGCTTACGTTGCTTCAACGTAGAATACTACGGTGGAAAAGATTGCGAACTGTCGAGGTTTTGGGTTTCACCCTTCTTCCTTCCTTCCTTCCTTCCTTCCTTCCTTCCTTTCTTTCTTTTTTTTTCTCCTTCTTTTACTCTCTTTCTTTCATTCTTCTTGGTTGGTCTCTCGTTTCTCGTAAAAACCAAATTCGTGGTAAACTACCTCCTTCTTTTGCCACCGTATAGTGCGAGAACAGTTCTCTCAAATGTTTTATTCGCGTATCGTATCGAAAAAGAAAAAAAAAGGGAAACAATATTCTGATCGTTTATTTATTTGTCCCTTTTTTCTATTTTTTTTCTCTCTCTCTCTCTCTCTCTCATTTTTAGATATCGTATATAAATTTATATCTTTCGTAACGTATGTTATACTGTTCAATAGGAAATCGTACGAGCTCTCTTTTCGTTTTAAGATTAAATTATATGTAATGTAATTAAAATGAATTTGATTATCTGTAAGAGGTATTATTAACCCTTCTTTGCATGATTTTTTCTTTTTTTTTAAAATAAATCAGGGTGATGTAATTAATGCTCTAGATTAAAGGAAAAATATTTAAAAAAATCCTAGTGCTATTTTTTGACAACTGCGTTTTGTTGTACGCAATAGTCGCTTAAAAAGTTGCCAGCAACAACAAATATACATTACAAGGGTTTTGAGTACCTTTTTCTTGTTGACTAAATATTATGATTGAAATTTCCATCATCATGCAAAGAAGGGTTAATTCGTACAACGAGAGATCGTTGATAATCGTCTTCTTTATCACATTGTTTTCTTTTTAAACATCAAAGTATTGAAAAACGCATTGGTTTTATAAAAGTTTGGGAAAAAAGATTTCGATAATTTTTTTCTTGTTAACGCAATTTTAATTCTCATTCGATTATCGTAAATAAATTATAGAAGAAAAATATGTTTATTACAGATAAATATAAATACGTTCGAAAGAAAATTTCGTATGGATAGAGAAAAAAGATAAATTCGATTAAAAATATAATGTCGTTGATGAAAAAGAAACAAAATCGTTGGTTTTTTTTATCGGTTATATTTTATAATGAAAATATTAAAAAAGAGAATAAAAAATGCATTGAATAAACTCGTTGGATAACGTTTATATGCACTCCGTAAGATTTATTAAAGAAATTAGTTTTGATAAACAGTAACCGTTGATTACATCGACCTTTCCGAGAAAATTATAATGATCGAATTATTTCTTTACGTATATTATGTTTACTCTTATTTCAAACACTCGAGAAACAGTCACAGCTCGACTGTCGTATTATAAACACGTATGTCAACGATGCGTGTTCGGTAAGAATATAATTGTTTGGTTTAATCTAATCAATCTCGTAATTAATTATAAAATTATTATTATCATTCTTACATCTCGATTCACCAGTTTTTTTCTTATTTTCTATTAGATTTATTTGTGTAATTTTCAATCAAATCATAAATCGATTTTTGTACGGAACAAAGCGGATTTATTTAAACAACATTTTCTTTTAAATATTTCAAACAAATTGTTTAATCAATTATTCGCTTTGTATAATATGTGATTGAACTTTTTACAGTTTTTTAACGATGACAAAATTATTTTGAAAGTTTTTTTTTTTTTTTGTATTAGGATATCGAATAAATTTATAAAATGTGTTTCAAAAATGTAATAAAAAAATTATTTCATAAAATTTGTATATTATATTTTTTAATATTTTTTATTATCCGTAGCAACGCTCGTCATCGTCATTGGTGGTTTCTCTTCGTCGTCGTCATCGTTGTTGTTCGTAAATCGATAAGAAAAGAAATAGGAAGCACTTTGGTGCATTTATCGAATTCACCATACTTACTACCGATTGGTTCACTTTTAAAATAGTAACGCATCGCGTGTCGTGTCCAGTTATAAAAGATTCATTTGCGTTCACCGATATGCGTGTTCTGTGACCCTTGACAACAGAATTGATTCATTCCATCATTTATTTCTGATTGCTCATCGACTTGTATCGTTGATAAAAATCAGCTACGTCACAAATTTATTTATGGTATTTTCTACGACAGTTTCTGGTTGCTTTCATTTGAATAAAAATCTTATCCATTTTATAAGATTGATATTCCCCAGTTTCTTTTTTTTTTTTTCTTTTTTTCTTTTTTTTTATACACTAAACGTAACCATAATTATTATTTTTCTTTTTTCACTTTTTAGCTAGAGTTCTTTTTCTTTTTTCATTCTCAGCATATAATTGTATTAACCCATTGCACTTAGAATTATATTTCAATTTCTTTTT